>NC_056601.1:33494241-33498176 GCF_018340385.1 Cyprinus carpio | reverse complement strand
CGTGTTTTATACATGTATTCATAAGCGAAGTTTGATTTAAATCCTACGCGGCGCCTCATAAGTGTTCCCTAAAAAGTCACGTCAACTTCACTGCATTTCTGCCAACATGCTACTTTTTAGTTACCAGATTCTTTAACATTCCCCTTGGTCTTTAAAGAAATAGTTCACCCAAATGAAAATTAGCTGAAGATGTGTTCACCCTCAGGTCATCCAAGATGTAAGTGAGTTTGTTTCTTCATTAGATTTGGAGAAATGTAGCATTGCATTACTTGTTCACCAGTGGATGCTCTGCAGTGAATGGGTGCCGTCAGAATGAGAGTCCAAACAGCTGATAAAAACAAAAGTAAAATAAATTTGTGTCATGAACATTGTTTTCATTAGTAGTTTCTTCGCTAAGGCATGCATCACTATTGATTTTGCTGATGCACATTGTTTAAAGTTCACAGTGTATTTTAGAGTCTTCAGAATATGTATAAAAAAAAAATGTATTTTTTTTTTTTTTTTAATCTAGTTTTATTGTCTAATGCAAACCATGAGGAGAGAGTGAGTGAATGTGGTCTGCTGGTGCTTTTATTGTCTAACTGAGAAGAACTGTCTATGCCGCTGGAAACCGCAGACTAAAACTAGTGTGTTCAGTCCTCAGAATTGATGGTTGTGTGCCCTGTGCATGGAGAGAAGAACAGTGGCTAAAAGGTGGAACCTTTGGACATTGGCGTTTAGTGTTAATGCAATGAATCAGTTTTGAAGGGTCTCTGATGTTAAGTTGGTTATTGGAAAACTCATTGGTTCAAGTGACGAAGCAACCAATCGTGATCTGCATCATAATTTCCAGTTGGCTTTATAACTCACAGGAGATTTATAAGATTTGTTTCATCTTAGATAATGATGATTATGTGCACATTTCAGGCTAGAGATTTGATATCTGATTGCTGATGCCGCACAGCATACGATCAGAAAGACATCTGTTAACCTTAAAGTCCTGGTTTAACGAGACAAATAAATTAGACAAAGTATAATTAGTTGTGTAAAAATGTACAGTTTGAGGGCAGTTTTAGTATTTTTTCATTTGTATATTGATTAATATTTGAATTAATTTAGTTGCTAGGTTTGTACAATAAAGTATTAGTCATTAGTTGCGCTTTGTATCAATATATATCGCAGAAAAATAAAATATCGCAATGTCATTTTTTCCCAATATCGTGCAGCCCTACTGAGAATAACTGTCTGCTGCCGCTGTGAAACCGCAGACTAAACTGTGTTGTTCAGTCCTCAGAATTGATGTGTTTTGTGCCCTGTGCATGGAGAGAAATGAATAGTGGCTAAAAGTTGAACCTTTGGACATTGGCGTATAGTGTTTATGCACTGAACAGTTTTGATGTTTAAGCTCTGGATTATTGGAACTTGGTTAAATGAAAGCACCAATTCTTTCTGCATCTATTTCTCAGTTGGCTTTATAACCTCACTCACAGGCTATATTATAAGATTTGTTTTCATCTTATATAATGATGATTATGTGCACATTTCAGGTCTAGAGATTTGATATCTGATTGCAGATGCACAGTCATACGATTCAGAAAGACATCTGTTAACCTGACAGTCCTGGTTTAACGAGACAATAGCTCTAATAGACAAAAGTATAATTATTGTGTAAAAATATACAGTTTGAGGGCAGTTTTAGTATCATTTGTATTGATTAATATTTTGAATTAATTTTAGTTTCTATTTACAATTAAAGTATTAGTAATTTAGTTGCTTTAGTCAGTTTTATGTAATATTTCTAATTAGTTTTAGTAATTTTAGTACTTATTTAATTTCACTTAGTTGACAAGGCAACGTTTTTAATTTTCAGTTTTAATGTTTTTGAAGCTTTTTAGTTTGAATGTTTTTGCTTCAAATATTTGTTTAAAATGAAGGTGTGGTAATTTAGAGAAATATTTAGGTGGGATCATAAATAAAGTTGGGAAACCTTGGTTAAGGAAGTTTGTTTCCATTGGATAAAAGATAATAATCACAATTCAGATATTTTTCAGAGTTTATATCTCACATTTCTGTCTTTTTTTTCTAAATTGTAAGTCATAAACTCAGTTTTGTGTTTTTTTATCTGAGATTTGAGAGAAATTAAATTAGGATTTTGTTTTTAGGATTTTTGGGTATAAACTAAAAACTCAGAATTGTGAGATATAAAGGCAGATATGTGACACATAAAGTCAGAAGATTGTGAGATATAACTTTGCAATACTGGGGAAAAAAGTAAAAAAAAGTTGTGAGAAGTAGCAATTACAGTTTTGTAGTTTTCATCACGTGGTGGAAAAGTGCTTCCATACCTACTGCATCAGTTTATGAATTATTGTCTGTAAGAGTTTGGCCTGTAAAGCTTTCAGTGTTAAATAAATATCTGATGTCCTCTGAAGGAAGCTGGTTCCTGAGCTTTGTAAGGAAGTGCAAATCCATGTCAACCATGTTGTCCACTGACCTTTCTGACCTGGAAGCAAACTGCAGTGGCTCCAGTGAGGTGAAACAATAATGACTTGGGCTAGATATCTGCATGAAGACTGAGGTCGGAAAAGCTTTGTGTTATCGTTCTGAGTGAGGTCTTGCTTGATAGCCTTTGTTTTTAAGCTTTATGAAGGCTTTGCACAGATCAGACCACTAATTTCTGTTTTTAATATGTAGGCGACTTCATTTTAGTCCTTCAGTGTTTCTTGCAGTTCCAGTTCTTGCAGTAAACTTAATCAGCTACTAATGAATTCATTAGGATAATGTGTATATTCGTGTCTGTGTTTGTGGGAGTGAGGGATCGACTGAACGACTGTTTAAATGAGTTGGATGTTTATAGTCATTTCATTTGAAACCGTTAATGGCACGTCTGTCAGAGAAACTGAAGGATGCATCCACACAAGTGAATCACATTACATGAGACAGCTGATGATTAATTAGATCATTTTTGGTCTCTAATTGTATACTGCCTACTATTTAGAGAAATAGCATGCAATAAGCAATGATAAACATTTGAAACAGTAGTATGCTTCATGTTTGTCACCTGACCTAACAACTCACGTTTAATTCAGCATTTAATTTAGAATTTTATCCATTTTTGTGGGAAAACAGCAATCAGATTATTGCCATAAGGTCTAATATCACATCTGGCTCATGATTATGAAAGATCAGGTTTAGCTAATGCAGTAGCTCATTTTAGATATTTAATATTTTCATAAAATATGCATGCATAGATTTAGTATGCATGCTGTAATGGCCTCAATATACAGTATTTTTAAGTATACACATACTGTATTCCACTTCTATTTAAAGAAGTAGTAGTGTGTTAGCCACACACACAGCTATGTATTTTTGGTGCCTGAATCTCCGTGTAGACAGCCAGATCAAAACAAATCACAATTCATGTGTGATTTGTGTGGGATTTAACATTGTGTTCTTGCATTAAGCATCTTGTGTATGTACATGTATTTGTTTGGAAACAGCAGCATGAATTAATATGGTATGAGCACAAACAGAAAGCATTATATTATAGTAATCTGATCTGTTTTAAGAAGACTTTAAATAGCTTTAGATATACTGCTTTGTATTTCCAGGTGTGCAGTGCAGCGCTGGTAGGATATAAGAGCCACTGACATGTGGGTATGTGTATGTGTTTATTTTTAAGAAATACTACATACTGTTCAAATACTTGGTAAGATTTTTAAAATTTTTGGGAAAAGTATTTTTTCTGCTCACTGCAGCTGCATAGCTTTGATTGGAAAATGCAGTAGAAACAGGAAAATTTGTGAAAAAATTTTACAGTTTGAAATAACTGTCTTCCATTTGAATATATTGTTAAACGTAATTAATTCCTGTGATCAAATCTGAATTTTCAGCATCATTACTCCAGTCTTCAGTGTCACGCAGTCTTGAAATCAGTCAATATGCTGGTTGCTGCA
>NC_056601.1:33493795-33493972 GCF_018340385.1 Cyprinus carpio | reverse complement strand
TCAGCTGTTTGATCGCGCTGGTGCCTCGCGCACATTCATTGGAAACAGTAGCCGTTCACCGTGACATTCGGCGCGAGCAGCGGTCCACTTTGGCATATTTTTGTTAATTATGAATTTTAATTTTTTCCCCGTCGATACTGAAACACGCGTGAACTACAAAGCCTATTTTTCCTAAAG
>NC_056601.1:33348426-33492806 GCF_018340385.1 Cyprinus carpio | reverse complement strand
TTATTACAATTTAAAATATTGATTTTCAATTTATTGTACTTTTAATTATCATATCATTTCTATTTCTCCTGTGATGAAAAGCTGAATTTTTAGGATCATTATCACAATGATACATTAGAAATCATTCTAAAATCTAATATGATGATTCCATTATCAAAGTTGGAAACAGTCTGCTGCCCCCTGCTGTAACATATATTGTTTCAGAACATGTGATACTTTTTTAGGACACTTTGATGAATAAAAAAAAAAGTAAAAAAAAAAATTTTTGATAAGAAGCCGTGTTTTTAAAATAGACAATATTTTGTAACAACAATATACACTACTGGTCAGGTACATGTTGGGGTCCAGTAATTTTGTTTGTTTTTTTTTTTTTTCCTTTTTTTTTTTAACAAATAAACAATCAATATACTTTTATTCAGCGCAAGGATGGTGGTTAAAATTGGGATTAAAAGTGATAGTAAAGAAGATTTATATAAATATACATAATTATTACAAACGTTAAGTTTTTTTTTTTTTTTTTTATTTTTGAATAAAATGCAGTTCGTTTATAATAAAAAAAAAACCTTTTAATTCATCAAAATATAGTAGACAATTATTCATTCAAATAGGAGACAGCAGAAACTGTTGTCCAAACACTCATAATAAAATCAGAATCTGAGAATGATTTCTAAAAATGATAATGTGAGAGAGACTGGATGTTACATGTGACACTGAAGGCTGGAGTAATGATGCTGAAAATTCAGCTTTGCATCACAGGAGTAAATTATTTTTTAAAGTAATATTAAAATAGAAAACTAGTTATTTTAAGTTGTAAAATATAAATTTCACAATATACATACTGTTTTTTCTGTGAGCAGAAGAGACTTCTTTCAAAAACATTAAAAATAGTAATGTTTCCAACTTTTTGACCTGTACTGTATATATATATATATATATCTATATATTATATATATATATATATATATATATATATATATATATATATATATATACAGTAGTGTTTATATACATGTATTATTGTTATATTTTAATTCTTGTTTAGTTTTTTGGTATGATTATTTCTTTATTGTTACCAGGGACTGGGGCTGCAAATTAACCTTTGCCTAGAAGCCTGCATGTGGAACATTGGCTGCTTGATATTGTAGCAATATTATACTTGCATTGTCCCTAACAAAATAAACGAATGAAATAAAAATTTGCTTTGTATAGATATATTTCAGTTTGAGTAATTTAAAAAAAAAAAACATATTTAGTCATTGAAGTCAATAAAATCTTAAAATTCATAATTTAATTAAACTTCTTAAACATTCTTTAAATTTGTATATTAAAGATTTGTTATATTGAGGATTTTTAATGTTGAGTTATTTTTTATTTAAGCTTAAAACATCTGAGTGATTTTGATGTTGTTCAGTAAACACACTAACACTGGATTATGGATTTTTATTTATTGAGGAAATGAAATGATTTCAGTGTTCCTCGATTACCGTAAACGTATGGCAGCTCATTGCATGTGTCTTATTAGATAAAGACTATTTCTGTAAATGTTCAGAAGGGATCAGCGGGTCATTAAAGGTTTTGGGGTACTGGATTTTAGTCACACTCAGTTGCCCTCCATAACAGGGAAGAGCCTGAAATGTCAATAGCGTGTCACAACAACTGCGTGAACTTCCACACTCCATCCCCATCTACATCAACCAACACCTGACAGAGAGAGATCATTTTTACATTTTTTATTTATTTCTAATAATACATATATATATATATGGCCTTCTAACATTTAAAACATGTGAACTGTTGTGTTCAAAGTGTGATTTGCAATGTTTTGTAGAAAAGGTCCTGGCAGGAAAAAAAAGTGTGGTTGCCAGCGCTGAGATAATTGCTTATGATCTCTATGGATATCTAACCATAAACTATGATACTTGATTTATTTGAGTATCATAATGCAATACATTGCCAAGACATGTTACCAGTGCATGTGCCAGGATGCTGACAGTTACACTTAAGGCATTTTTTCATTGTTTCAGATAATTTAATTGACATTAGAAAAGAGATCAATATTCCATGGAAACCATCTAAATGTTTTTTTTTTTCATTTTTTTTTTTTTTTTTTTTTTTTTAATAGATTTTTTTTTTATGTTTTTTTTTTTTTTTTTTTTTTTTGTTTTTTTTCACACCAAACATTTCTTCACACGAACTTGAAGAGAAAAGCTTTTGTGTGATGACGTGTTCATACAGATCATGTTCCCATGAATATAATAAAATAAATATTGCATTTTTGTTTCACGTAATTCAGTCAGGTGCATGAATTAAAGTGATTTGTAAAGTGACAATTTCTTACATCATGAATTGTCTTTTAGTGATCTAGATTTTCAGTTGTTTGAAATAAGCTGCAAAGTGAACAAGACTTGGAAGTTGATTGTCATTAACCAGGTTGCATAAGACTGATTTTTACCTGAGCTTCATGTCCAAAGAAAATCAGAAGAAAAGCTGTAAGGAGAGAATAAATAAAGACTCAATGAAAGACAGAAAATCAGCTTGAATAAGGTTAAATACTTTTAAATTGAGTTTTAATTTTAAACTAAAAGTACACCCAGAAATAGGCAACAGTCAAACTTCTGACATTTCACTGCAAATGGGCATTTCATTCCTATATGAATGTTGTCAATATTTACTCACCTTCATGCCATTACTATATGTTTAGTTTAGTATATTTAAAACACAAATGTAGACATTTTTGCAGAATCTTTAAAATTTTTTCCATCCTACAGGTCATTGTAAGTGACTCACTATATCAAACTCCAAAAGATAATAATTCAAAAGTGTAATAATTCAAGTACAAGTACATACAAAACTGTATTCTGAAGTCATGTGATTTAAAATATAGAGCATGACATTATTGAGTAATTTTATTGTTTTTGTGTGGTTTAATTGTATGGAAAAATGTTGCATGGAAATTCTTTGTTGTTTTTAATTTTTTGTCCCACAGACATGAGAGGAAGGAAATAATGACGGAAATTTCTTTCTGGAGTGAATCATTCCTCTAATTCTGTAAAGTGTCAGATTTCTGAAGCTGATTTGAGTGGATGAGATGTTGGATGTGGATTGTGTGTCCAGTATGACACACAAGATCATCAAACTGCATTACAATCATTAGTCCTGCACAGGATGATTTACTTATTTTATTTTATTTATACATATGTTTTCCTAATGTTTAGGAGTCTTAAATGTTAAATTATTATGCTAAAATATCTATTTTGTATTGTACCGTATGCCCAGACACTTTTAACTTCCCCTCTTTATTTATTGTATAAAAAATGTTAGAGTCATGCACTATACTTTACAGTTATTAAAAGTATGATTAATTTGGGGTTCTCCCTAAAGGGACAGTCATTATCATTATGACAAGAAGTTTTCCCAAATGCTTATATTGGCTGTTATGGAAATGAGCAGAATAAGAGTCTGAAAATCAAAAAATGCGAGTATGTTGACATTTTCCCCCAAAAATGTATCAACTACTTCAACTTCAATTATTTTATTTTTCTGTTATGCAAATTATTTAGAAACTATTAAGCGGTACATCAAAAATAGTTTGTGCTTGCAGGATAATAATATTGCATGATTGATGATGCAATATTAATCTGAAACTCATTTCCAGAGTGAAAATCCAAATGATTGATCAAAGAGACTTTTTTAAGCTGTTCAAATATGTACATTTTTAAGATTATGGACCAGAATTTTTTATGGTGTTTTATGCTCTTTCTTTTATATCTTCAAAGATCAGTGCGTTTATTGTTTTTCTGTGGAAATGAATGTTTTCAGTCTTATCAGGAATTTCAGCTTTACACTGTAATCTTACAATGCATGAACACGCTGACTTATGTTTAACTTCAGTTAGAAGCATCATTAGTTGATGTTTCATTAGAAGCAGCTGTGTTCACTGTCCGTTGGAGGGTCTTGTGGTCTGCTGCACTACAGTTCCCATACCATACAGTGATGCAGCTGGTCAGCACACTCTCTATGGTTCCTCTGTATGTTATGGTGTGGTTGGGTTGGGTTGGGGTTGATTTTCTCTTTTCAGTCGGCGGAGAAAGTGTAGGTGCTGTTGTGCCTTCTTGGACAGTGACAGTGTGTTGGTGGTCCAGGTGAGATCATCTGTGATGTGCACACCCCAGGAATTTAGCGCTGCTTACTCTCCCACAGTCGAGCTGTAGATAGTCAGTGGGGGGTGGTCAACGGAGTTTCTCCTGAAGTCCATCACAACCTCCTTTGTCTTCCCCATATTGAGGGACAGGTTGTTAGTGCCACACCATTCAGCAAGCTGTGCCACTTCCTCTCTGTGGTGTGTTTCACTGTTGTTGCTCATGAGACCTACCACCGTTGTGTCTTCAGTGAACTTGATGATGTGGTTGGAGCTGAACTTGGCAGTGCAGTTGTGGGTCAGCAGAATGAAGAGCAGTGGGCTGAGCACACAGCCTTGTGGGGCAAATGTGCTCAGTGTGGTAGTGCTCTATGTTTTGTGTGTGGCTCGGAATGGATTGAGTTTTAGTCTTCTACACTGAACAAAATTATAAATGCATTTGTTTTTTTTTTGCCCATTTTTTTTGTGATGTGATCTAAAATATATGACTTTTTCTATGTAAACAAAAGGCCTATTTCTCTCAAATATTGTTCACAAATCTGTCTAAATCTGTGTTAGTGAGCACTTCTCCTTTGACGAGATAATGCATCCCCCTCACAGGTGTGGCATATCAAGATGCTGATTAGACAGCATGATTATTGTACAGCTGTGCCTTAGGCTGGCCACAATAAAAGGCCACTCTAAAATGTGCTTATTTTATGTTTAACATAAGAAAGCAACTCATACAGGTTTGGAACGACATGATGGTGAGTAAATGATAACAGAATTTTCATTTTTGGGTGAACTGTATTCCACCTCAGTAGCAGCAAAAGTGATTTGCAGTTCAACATGAACATGATAAATACATTGTGCCTAACAATTACATATTTGACTTAAATAGTATGGTCACCTTATATAAACCCATTTATTTCTAGTCATTTTGTGGTAAGATATGATAAGGATATGTTGAGAGTTTGAGAGTTTAGGATATTAAAAATAATGTACATCATCTCACAATTAAAAAGAAGCAGTTCTCATGGTTGTGACACGGGCTAAACAGAATTGTGTTATCTTCATGATAGAGAGATTGTGTTATAAAAATTGTCCTATTGATGTACAAGGAACGCTTTAGAAGAAAAACAAATGTGACAAACACAGACCTCTTGCTTTTGTATGACATTTCATTAAAAAAAAAAAACTCATTTAGTCATTGAAGTCGATAAAATCTTAAAATGTAATTTTTGAAATTTAAATTTCACTTAAAAAATCATTTATTTTTTTAAAAATTTGTGATAACGAGGAATATTTATGTTAATTTATTTCAGTGTACACACTGACACTTGAGTGTTTGAATACAGAGTTTAATATTGAAGAATGAAATTATTTCAGCAGTTCCTTTACGGCAGCTCATTCATGTGTCTGTTATTTGATAAGACTGTTTCTGAATTTGGTTAGATGTGTTCAGAAGGGTTTCAGAGGTTCATCAAAGGTTTTAGGGAACTGGAATCTAGACAGTGTCAGTTTTCCTCCATTACAGGCAAGAGCCTGGTGTATCTTCGCATGAATACACACTCCATCATCCCTTCCACCAAGAAACACCTGACAGAGAAAGAAATCAATTTTAACACTTTACAAGCTCGACAGTGACAGTTGTTGACTACATTTAGGCAGGGACAGACTGGGAGTAGAAAACGGCCCTGGATTTTCTCCCAAATAGGCCCACTGAAACTACAAACAGTCGCTATTATCTCACAGTATTACAGCAATTCTGTTGAATTTATGGCAAATAACATCAGAAAACCCATGGTGACCCTGCTGACAAAAACAATAGAAACCATCACAGAAGTTTATTTTTTTCTTTGATTTGTTTCCTAAAAAGAAAAAAAATAAAGACTAACATCTTTATGTAACCTAAATCTGTAATTACAGTTATTTAATTTTAGTTATGTAATTCATATACATATTATTTATATAATTTCATATTTAGTTGTATAATAATAATCATACACATACTTTGATTTAATAACCCAATTTGAAGCAAAAACAGAATGTTCTGACAAGCTTTGTGAAATTATACCACGTAAACTTTTCAGAAAGACAGTCAGCTCCCTTCAGAAACACCTTCATATAAACTCCCAAATCAATATTGAGGATTTTCTTCCAATAGTTTGTGCATCATGAACAGTGAGTGATCTGCCTGCTACAGTATTTTTCTCTGTGTGTCCGTCTTCAGCGTCTCTGGTCTGTGTTAACGGGCATTAACAGACTTCATATTTTCACATAAATTACATTTTGGAAAATGAGTTGCATTGCAACGCTGTTTGTCAAAGTCCAGAACAGAGAGTTGCAATAAGGCAAAAAACGTCCGGTTACCGATCGCGTAAAGGCCAAAGTATATTTCGGCCCGACAGACGCTCACCACGTGGTACTGCGCATGTGACGAGCTCATCCATCCACGCTCATCTGCGGTTGAGTATACTTTTGAAAGCTGTGCGGAAGACGGAAAGGAACGCTGAATGTGAAGTGTACCCGGGCCTTAAGTTCGGCCATCCTACACACAGGAGGGGTCAGTGTTACTCTCTACACTGCACTCAGCCTGAGGGATTCCTACTCTTTCAGTCTTTGAGGAGAAGTGGAAAAAAGTGCATACCGCAGGAACGGTATAATGGAAAATATTAGTGGTTTTGAAAGAGTGAAATCGCGGTATACCTTGAAACCGGTAATCGGCACATGCCTAATCTAAACCATCTTAAAACCTGCCCTTGAATACCTGTATAGTTTAGTAATCTATCTATGAGTATGTCATGATCTATGGTGTCGAACGCGGCACTAAGATCAAGTAAAACTACCAATGAGATGCAGGCTTGGTACCATAAAATAACCGGGTAACTGCAGGATTTTACAAATAAAATTTAAGAGCTTTAAAGACCTTTTAAGACCTACAATTCACCTTTCAGCCTTTAAACAACTTTTAAGAAAAGGGAAGAGTCAAAAGTATCAATTATTATATTAATTTAAACAATTAGGCTATTATTAATCAATTATTATATTAAATTACATAAATATGTCTTAGTGTCTTTATTGTTTAAATTTTTTTATAATTGTAAGGGAAACAGGTCAATTTAGCTCAAAGGGAATCATTTAAGGGATTTTTTTTTGTTTTTTTTTTTTTTATTTTAAAGGGAATTTGAAACAGAATCACTGTTTCACGGCTGATCACTGAAACGGCCAGCGATTCACTGAACGAGCCGTTTAACATTCAAATCTGCGGCTATTTTATTTTATTAATATACTTTTTATTTTTTTTTTTTTTTTTTTTTTTTTTTCCAAAGTATAGTGAAAACACTATTAACTAGCACAGTAACAAGATCGGCAGTTTAAGACATTAACTTGTGAGCACAAAACACAAGATACTTCTCTTTTCAATATAAATAAGGCTTTATTAGATAAATCTAAGACATATAAACTAATCTAACACATAAGCACACGTGCTCACACATTCACACAAGTTGCAGGAGGATAGAACGTTAGGAAAGAGTGAGTTTTAAGAGAATGAAAAATGTGATAAATCCCAAGTTTACAGCAATACGGGAAATTGCATAGACATGAACAACCATTTAATCACTTAAATAACCCTCGCACGGAGTTCCTCAATGAGGTTAAAATTATATTAGATAACACCAGTACAGATGTGAGTCTGGAGGTTACTTGCGTTGCCTGTTTAAACGGGGTTCCCTTTGTTGTCGCTGCAAAAAGGGG
The DNA here is from genome assembly GCF_018340385.1 of Cyprinus carpio. Lineage (NCBI taxonomy): Eukaryota > Metazoa > Chordata > Actinopteri > Cypriniformes > Cyprinidae > Cyprinus > Cyprinus carpio. The sequence continues at coordinate 33,484,930 of NC_056601.1, read as the reverse complement.
GTTTCCCGAAGTGCTGATTGGCTGGAAGTTTCAGTAGTCGTTGAAGTGACGTCTTGGGAAGCCCGTGGTTGGGCGTTGGCTGAAGATGCGGAGTTGTGGACTGGTTGAAGTTTCAGAGGGGTACGCGAGGTCAGACTCGGAGACCCCACGGCTTTACAAAACTTAACTCAGAACACGAAACTCTCAAACGGAAAAGAAAAGAAGTAAAGTTTGACGAGACTAGGTGGTGTTTCTTCTCATCGTGGCTAAGTAGCAGCAGGCGTGCAGGCCGAAGCACGCTGGAACGGCGCTCGAAGAACGCTAAAAGTGATGACAAAGCATGACTAAAAGCAAAAGCTAAAAGCCGGCATGACCTGATAGCAAAAAGCTAAACGAAAGCTCAAAGCTAAAAGCATGACTAAAAGCTTAAACTACAAGCAAAGCTAAAAGCCGGCATGACTGATAGCAAAAGCTTGACAAAAGCTAAAAGCTAAAAGCAAAATTTGATGGTGTCCTGAGTATTTAAAATGGCATTTTGGCCACACCTCAAATGTTGTCTTGACCAATTAGATAGTGTCTTTTCTCGTGTGTTGCATTGTTTGTCCCACCCATTCATAAATCATATGTTATCTTATCAAGCAGAGGTCCGAATTTTCCCGCTCTTGCAGTGGTATAATTTGGACATGATTCCTATAACAAGAATATGATACATTTGACAAATAACTAATGGTCAGAAACGTTTCAAGCAAGAATATTCGAACACACACACATACTAAACATGAATATGATCCCTTAAGCTATTCAAGAGTTATTTAAAAAAAAAGACATACACAATAAGTGATTAGAAACATTAAAATCAAATGTGTGGGTTACATAAATGATATGGAGGTTAAGCAATGGACTGATATCCATTTAGAAGTCTTTTTTGAGTTCATTTTGGTGCATATATGCATTGGAAGGCATTCTCTGTGCCATTCTGGGGGAGTAAGGATATGTCCTGTGGAGACCAGAGGGGTTAACAGGTCTCCTTAGGAATTTCAGTCTGGTTTTGCTAGGTGGGGGGGAAGTCAATCCAACGATCTTGTTTTCTCTGTCATGGCTTTTAGATGTGAGGCTCAGACTGTCCATCTCTTCGATTACTTGCCCCAAATTAGACAATCTCTTCTTCGAATTTAAATTGTCAATAATTGTTCTAATGGTGTTAATGTTGAAAGCTGTTCTGTGAAAGAGTTGGTTGGTTATCAGACTGTGGTGCTAGGAGTTGATTTACAACATCCTGCCTTTCTGTGGAATTCGGCTCATGTTTCAACCAGGCTCCCGATCGAATCTTTAATTTGTCTGGTTCACGCTACATAATGTATTAGCTTTTTGTCGATCCACTGGTTCACATTTAAAAATGTCGCAAAAATAGCAGACGTGTTTATTGAAAAAGCAAATTCGTTCTCTGCCAGTAGGTTTCACTTCCAGAAGTGCAGAAATATAGTGGTTTCGCAGTTCCTGACTTTGAAATGTGCAGCACTCAAGTTTATTCAGTGAAATCATAGCCTTTTGAAATGTAATCGTCATATTTTTATGTATTGTATTTCTTGTCTTTCTGTCCCCAAATGTAAGACCTCTTATAATTAAGACTTTCTGTATCATTTAAGAGATTACAATGGCCTTAAAATTAAACGATTTAACTTAAGACCTTTTAAGGACCCGCGGAAACACTAAGAACATAGTTCAGTGCAAACCTTTCTGTCATGCATTTGGCAAAATTTTTTTGATGGCTTATTGATTTTAATGCTTTGAGGCAAGTGCAACTCTGACATCTCGGTTGTTTGTGAGCAGTGGTGTGATAACAATTTAAATAACAGATTTCCAAACACTCCAAACATAAGTATCCCCTTGAACTTGGTAAAATGATAATTTGTGTATCATCTTGATTGGAAAATGCTGTTTTCATGGTCAGTTTTTCATTTATTATTTGTTAATGTTAGTGAATGTTTACATTAGCCTACAGTGCATGTCCCACAACACTGAAATTAATACGTGGAGTGGCTGGAAACTCTGGTTGTCATAAACTGAAAGCAATCTTTACGTGACTTACATTTCAAATATTTTAAAACTGATCATCCGAGTCTAAAGTGACCCAGCAGGCTGTACAAGACAATGCGGGCAGTATATGTTCATTTCGGATTCTTCTAATCAAAAATAGATTGCATTAGCGCCCCCTTTTGTCGGCTGTCAACGTCACATTATCTGACACTTTTTCTTTGATGATGAGTCAGCAGGCCAACGGCTGTTGTATGGAGGGGCTTTCTGGACTTCTCCAGAACCTCCAGATGGCCAGTCCGCCCCTGCATGCAAGTTATAGCCTACCTTTATTTTTCACTGATGAATTCACAAGCTCAAAATCCATACAAAAAAACAAACAAACAAACAAAAACACTCACTTACCTTGACCACAAAGTTTGTTCCATTCACAATCTGAGAAGAATAGACCAAAGGAATGTAAACCATTTACAACATTTTCCTCAATCGGTTTCCTCATCTGAATAAACAAATAAACATAACTTTTATTATTATAGTAAAACATTACAATTAACGCTTAATGTAGTTAACCAAATTAGTAAACAAGTTAATTTATATATTTACATGTGCTTTGAATATTGTACATCAGTTTTTTTATTTTTTATTTTTTTTATTGATTTTTCACAAACTACAAGTCACAATAGACAAAGACATCAACAAAATCCATTAACTTGGATCTTAAGGAAATTAAAAATTTTTTTTTTTTTTATTGATTTTTCACAAACTTTTTTTAAAAATAGACAAAATAAAAAATAATAATCAAATGTCCAAAGATTTAACATATTGGTTGAAGTTCTCATCGCTCAGAAGTATATAAGTTTTCATCCGAGAAAACCAAACAGCACAATATTGGCAATCCCAGGGTCCAGATAATTTACAAACGGTTCCCATATTTTGTAGAAATGGTCCATCTTTGAATGAATTATACAAGTAAGGTATTTCAGTGGTAATAGCTCCATTAACACTTTTTGCCAGCCCTTCACAGAGGGGGCTTTATCAGAGGTCCACTGCAAAAGAATGTTTTTCCGCGCTGAAAATGTCATTACATTAAAGAGTCTTCTGTTAGCCAGAGAATTTACCTTACTATCAGGCAGTCCTAGTAATAATGACAAAGGGTTTAAATCTAGATCCAAACTCAAAATCTTTTGCATTTCTCAAAGTATTTTACACCAGTAATCCTGTATCAAACGGCATGACCATAAACAGTGAGTCAGAGTACCAATTTCGGTCTTACATTTAAGACAAAAAGGTGAAAAGGAACTGGTAAAAGTATGTCTGCGATTAGGAGATATATGTAGCCTGTGCAGTATCTTCAGCTGAATTGCTCTTTCACGATTACAGACTGATATTGTTTTAGCACCCTCCCAGACGTCCTCCCAAACATTCTCATCAATCGGAATTGATAGTTCCTTTTCCCACTTCTTCCTAATATTCTGTGAGTCAGTGCCATTCATAGAGCATGTAGTGTTGTACATCAGTTTTAATGAGTTCAGAGTTTTCGATAAAGGATTTATCCAGAATGATTATTAATCTATATGTTATTAGAGCTTGCAAAAGGCAGTTACATATATATCATTCATACAATGGAACATGAATATAAAAAAAATTGAATTTATTTGAAAACTAAACCCAAAAACAAATAATTAATTTAGTAATACTAGTAACAGACAGTGTGTTTACTCTAGGAGTGATTTTGTGTCTCATACCTCAAGGCAAATCTTTATCTCCTCTAGAGTGACCGGTTTCACTGGACTCCAGTGTCCATGTTCTGTCATTACTGCAGTGTGCTGATGATCAGTGCAGAGAAGAGGAGAGTTAATCAGTCAGTCTGACTCCCAGAACCACAGAGTTGCACTTTTAAGATCACATGACCTGAAGAATTGTGGGAGGTGCTGTCACACATGTATAAAACAACACACATGGTTTCAAAAGGCACGTTTTCAGTATTGCTTTATTTAGAGGTTTGAATGTTGGTTGGTTTTGTTCTAGTTAGCTGGTATTGATCAGTTGAGATACTGCTGATCGATTTTGTTCTTATTAAGAGAAAGCAATTCTCATTTTGTTTTTGTTACTGTTCGTCACAAAAAGTTTTTTTAAATATGATCCGATGTCACAGATGAAAAATTCTGAAGTACTCTCATATGAAAAGTCTGATAGTCGCTCGCACCATAGTTATTCCTAGTGATGGCCCTGGTTCACACACATTTGTTTTCTTCTAAGCAAAAGTCACACTAATAATCTGATTGACTTATTTAACTGACTTAATGGGAATTATGCGCTATCAATGTTATGACTGTTCAAATCTCTGACAGCTAAATGATGATTGATATACACAACACAAAATATTCCAACATTCTGTGAAATTTGAGTAACACTGGACTTTTAAAAAAAAAAATTGTAGCTCCTAACATAATTCTCAACCAACTGGTAAGTAACACCTGAAAATAACTTATAAATAAACATTACGTTCAATAAACAAATGTCCTGTGGTGTGACATGTTAACTGACAACTGTGTTGATTTCATTTGCTTGGTAACAGCCCAAATGTCTTATTATTCTAATTCACTGATTAAATCTAAGAATTTGACTCAAAAGATAATGGACTTTTAGAAAAAAAAGGCTTTATAAAGGTAAAAATGCCCATTAAATGTAAAAAATCAGTTTAAACTTATTGGAAAAGATTAATGTGTTAATAAATATTAGTTTAAACTTATTGGAAAAGATTATTTTGTATATTAAAACCTTTACGAGTGAGTGGTCCACAGCAGTCTTTAAGGTGCCAGCACAATAACACACTCAGTAAAATATCATCTACTTATCGTTATCGATAAAATCCAAGACAATAGAGATATTATTTTTTGTCAATATCGTACACCCCTACATCCAATCCATCTTTTAAGCCCATTCCCTGATAGTTTATTATTTTTATTTAACATTTGTATATATTATTACTACTGTTCCTCTCCATTTATATATCTCTTTGCCCAGTAATTAATGTTCTGTATCAAAGTATCAGTTTAGAACTTAAAGTACCATAAATGTTTTGTAAATACTATAAATAATACCCGACAATCATGTCAATATGTCTATTTCTGTTAACCTAGGTCAGTAGGTGGTGATAAATGATCTATATTACGCATTAGTAAGTTATTAAATATTTGACTCAGCTGATTCATTTACAATTTACAATTACAAACTGAATAGTTAACAAATGAAGTAGTGGACTTAAAAGAAATTATTCATTCACTTAGGCCTATATTTGTTCACAAACAATTATTCATTCTTCAGTGGAACACCAATAATTATCATATCTTTATAATTATACTTAGACTAAAAATGACTTTAAATTTGCTGTAGTAATTAATACAGAGACACTAATTTGGGCAAATAGCACTAATGACTTGTTTAGGACTTGAAGCTTAAAGTTAAGGACTTGCAACTCGACTTGGACGTGCCGGTCTTGACTTGTGACTTGGTCCCACCTCTCCCTGTCATTGTAATGATAGCGAGGATTAGTTGTCTGTGAAAAGGCAGAAATCACAGTCTGAGCCCAAATATGCACATACTGTTTGCTTCTGAACCCATATATGCACAGAATTGTTGCTGTGACCAGCATTCTAGGGAAGCAAGGTATTTCTTTTCGTGGACATGAAGCAGAGTCTAGTGCAGGGGTCGGCAACCTGTGGCACGTGAGTAATAGGGAAAACTGCATACTGACATACATTTTGAAGTAATACGTGTATTCCTTCTTTAGTGCATCAATGGTCAATCATCAAGCAAGGAATCTCTAAACCTCATTGCAACACATTACAAAATCCAACTTTGTAAAGAGGAAATTCTGGTAGCGAAACAGATCCTGGCAAAAAAGAAAGAAAGAGGGTGCTGTCTCTGATATGGCCAGTGCTTACAAACTTCTTGATCCCGACATGTTTCATACCCTGAGCTTGGTTTTTCAAGCAGCACTTACAATACCTGTCAGCAGTTCCAGCTGTGAGCGGTCATTTAGTGCATTGCGTCGTCTACATACATGGCTTAGGTGAACAGTGAGCCAGAAGAGACTCAATCATTTGGCTGTTCTATCAATTGAAAAAGGAATTCTCAGCACTATAAATACTAGCATGGTAATTGATCGTTTGATCGTAAGACAAGTCTCGAAGATACTCTCTGATGATTCCACCCTCAAAGAAATAGGCTAGAGAACACAGAAAGATAGACTGAAGAATCATAAAGAAGGATAAAAATGTCACCAAGAGCATGAAGTAGACAAGATACAAGCAGCTACACAGATGAGTTATGAGAAACGAGAAGGGAGGAGAGAAGGGAGGAGAGGCTCTAAAAAAAGAAAAAGAAAAGAATACGACAGTAATGCTAGCATAAATGAGAAATGAAATAAGAGGTCCAAGTATAATATAGATGATTGTAAAAAATTAATAAAAACAGATCTACATGGCACTTTCTCACACACAAGCTGTAAAAGAGATAATATTGAGTGTAGTATCTGTGTGAGAGAGAAAAAGTAATGAATTTAATGAACACCTTTTTAGTAACAAGACTGTGAAATGATGGGAGGAGTCAGAAAAAAGACAATGAAATTGTATAAAGTTTAGAGAAGAGTAATAGGCTGCTTGTTAATAGGGTTTGAGTAAGATCTTGTTTCTAAAAGTAGAAGAAATATTTTGGGTAAAAGGGGAGATGTTGTGTTCAGGGTATGCAATAATTTGCGTACTTGTGTTGATTGAATTTATGCGTTATGTGGAACTGTACCACTAGAGGTCCCTAGAGGTTCTGCATTCAAGGTATTTTGCATTATTTAAAAGCGCAAGTCTACAATCCAAGGAGGTTTTCAACAAAACTGTCTTATGTGACATGTTGGGTGCATTTTATCCAGGGAAGTGTTTTCTGCAACCCTCAAATGTTTATAATTTTGTGCACAAAATGAAATGTTTTTGTCTTTCTGCGTGCAACATGCATAAAGTGTAAATGCATCATAGTAGAAATATCACATTTTGTTAAATAATTCTTTGAATTGATAAAATTAAGTACACTTGTCACCCCATTGAAAAGCGATGATTTCTTACATCATGAAACAGACTTTGATAAATTCTTGAAAAATTTTCAGCTTTAAGCAAGCGAGCAACTTTATATGTCCTCTCCAGCATAAAGCATTTCGACTACTGGTTTCTGAAAACATAATAATAATAATACCAGGTCATTAACCAGGTTACACAAAACTGATACTTATCTGAGCTTCATGTCCAAAGCAAATCACAAGAGATGCTGGAAGAGAGAATACAGACTGCGTGAAAGAGTGACAGAAAAATAAGATTAAATAAGGTTAAATATATTAAAACTGAGCTAAAATCTCTCTCTCTCACACAACATACCATCAGTCTTCTCCAGACCAGAATCTGTAATCACAAATCACAGATCCTTCCCATCCTCATCCTCCTGAACTACTGATAATGTCCTCGGATAAAATAAAATAATATCCTATCCCAACCTCCTAAAAATCAAATGAAATGTGAAAACATCACACACCAAGACAATCGTGTGTTCACTGGCATTTAATGTTTGTACAGAAGAATCAGCCTTTTAGCTGATAAACCGCAATGTACCACGATGGCAAACAAAAAATAATTTAGCAACATATTTACATGGCAACACAACGAGAGTTCATTCACAGTTCCAGCAGAAACAAACATAACATCCATGCAGTGCAGCTGTACATGTGTGTGTTTCGCTCTGACATCCTCATGTGAAAGAAAACACTTCTCTTCAACAAAAACAGTGGCTGAATTCATACAGAAAGGCAAACTGATGCTAGATAAATAATACTCTCAGCACAGAACTAGTGATCACTATCAGGCTCAGTTCACAAATGATTATACTAGAGCAGAAACCTGACAAATCACTGTCCCAAAATAAACATTTTATCATTATTAACTCACCCTCATTTTGTTTCAAACCTGTTCTTTTTATATTCACATTAATTGCGATTAATCACATCTAAAATAAATGTTTTTGTTTACATGTGTGTACTGTGTATTTTTATTATGTATTTAGAAATACACATATGCATGTATACATTTCAGAAAAATATGATGTTTATATATTAAATATATTTATATATAATATAAATTATATGAATACAAATATATACATGTAAATACATTTGTGTTTATATATACATAATAAATACACACACACATATGTAAACAAAAACTTTTATTTTTCATGCGATTAATCTAAATTAATATAAGTACAAGTATATGCAAAACTGTATTCTGGAGTCATGATTTGGATGACAGTGCTTTTATTGTTTTTAAAATTGATTTTGTGGGGGTTATGATGGCTGTTTTTATGGAAAAAGTTGCATGGTGATACTCTCAAGTGTTTAGTTTTGTGTTCCTTTGAAAGTAAATCATCAAACTGGTTCAAACAACACGAGGAGGCGCAAATATTTAAAGCTTAAAAAAATTATTTAAAGCTTGTGACTTTATTTTCAAGTACATTTTAAGCACAGTTTAATTGTATTAAAATATAAAAAAGTGCAATAATATCCATAAACATAAATTAAAGGCAGTACAATAAATATGACCATGATGTATAAATATTAAAAATTTAAATGATGTGTTTTTGTTTGTATTACAGTAATGAGAATTTGAGGGTTAAATGTGCTTAATTGTTATGAAAATAATGTCAAAATACCAAATAGGCTTTAAATCCCTTTTAAGCCTATAAATAACTTAAAAACAGGCTTAACTTTCTTTAAGCAAAATATTATTGCTTTTTTCCTTCTGTTGACTTTTGGGGTAAGATATGACATGGACAATTTTTTGACAGGTTTTATGAGAGTTGCCCAGTAAGTCAAAAGAAGCAGTTCTTGTTTTTGTGAGATGGGCTAAATGAAAAAGAAACTCTTGTTTTAATAGTGATTGTGTTACGTGTATTCTCCAGTTAATGTACAGTGCACCCTATCAGACATTACAAACACAAACTTCTTGCTTTTATACAACACATTTCAGCTGGTGAGCAAAACCTTCATTTTACAGGAAAGGCATAATAATTAGTTAATACTTAAAGCCCAAAACAAGCTTTCATGAGTATAAAACGACTAAAACAGAAAGTGGATTCAGAATCTCTGATGTAAACAAGTCACACTCACAAACCTCCTTCAACCAGCATCATTACATCATAACATCAACCAGAAATAAAAACCACTGTCTGTGACTAAACCGCTCTTAACCAGTGAGTATCATTAGCTGGTTTAAGTCTTTTTTCGTCTTTTCTCCTGATCCGGCTGTGGTTTGTTTTGTAGGAGCTAATTAGTTTGGCTTTTTATTCTTCTGCTACAGGCAACATGTTTTCTCTTTTTCTCTAAATCTGACTTATATTACCACAAAAATGCCCATCTCAAGCTTCTGTTCATTTCATTCTCACAATGTACTTCACTGAAGCCACACAAACACCTTGAGATCCAAAAGTCTAAAGACCTGATGGAGCTGGAACGGCCAAACTCCCCTCTCTTCCTACAGTACCACAAACTAGTGCTCAAACCTCCACGTCCGGCTCTGTAACAGACGTCTTGGTGTTAGATGTGTCCGGCGGCTCGTGGAGGGCCAGTGGATCTGAGCAAGTCCTTTGGCTCGGTGGATTTTTACTCTTTTTCATCCTTTTGCTGAACCAAACACATCCTTCTCGATCTCTGTAGGCCTTATAAATGTCTTCAGGCAGGAGTTGCACAAGTCTCAAACGTTTACTCAAAAGACATGAGATTCGCTGGTATCTAGAGTGAAAAGAGCAATCACAGCGTTATGCAATTATAGTTTATCTGTTTACAGCAGCTGGATGATATGACAACCTGCTGCATTACTATAGAACTCGTTTAATCCGAATTTTACAAATACATATCAATTAATATAAATACACTACCATTCAAAAGTCTGGGTAAGATTTTGTCTCTTCTGCTGTATTTATTTTAATTAAAAATACAGTCAAATCCGTAATATTGTTAAATATTATTGCAATTTAAAATACTTAAAATTTAAAATACTCTTTCTATCATTACTCCAGTCTTCAGTGTCATATGATCCTTCAGAAATCATTCTATTATGCTGATTTGCTGCTCAAGAAACATTTCTGATTATTATCAATGTTGAAAACAGTTTATATTTCTGTAGAAACTGATACATTTTTCTTCAGGATATTTTTGATGAACAGAAAGTGCATTTAATTGAAAAATAAATCTTTTGTGACATTATAAATGTCTTCACTCTCACTTTTTAATGCATCCTTGCTAAATAAAACTAAAATGCTAAATTAATTTTTCAAAATAAAAAAATAAATATTACTGATCAATAGTGTACTTACTGTATATAGTGTACATATATATATATAAATATAAATGTACATAAAATGAATAAATCATACATCTTGACACATTAAAATAAAAATATTAAAATACAATATTTCATAATGTGTTACTGTCCATATTAATTTCATTCACTTTATCTTCCAACAAAGATAACTGTATTGTTCTATATACACTATCAGAAAAAAGGTACAAAGGCTGTCACTAGGATGGTACCCTTTCAAAAAGTAAACATTTGTACATTATTTACCCCTAAAAGATACATATTTGTATCTAAAGTGCTAGTATTAGTATCTAAAAGCATCTTTTGAAAAGGTTGTGGTCCAGTGACAGCTTTTGTACCTTTTTTTTCTGATACTGTTATTGTGAAAAAAGCTTTTGTTGATGCATCCAGTGCTAATGAATCAGTGCTTGTTGATACCTGAGGTCTTCTTCTCCGACACGCCTCCTCCAGGTGTTTGTGCCACATGATCGCAGTGAACCGATCGCTCGTCTGAAACTTGTAAACATTCCCTGAGAAACACAGACATTCTGCTTACAAAAAACCCCCTTCTCATTCACTATAATTCATTTAACTATGACTAAATGAGTAATTTGGTGAAGACTGTCATTATAAAAGCTCTATTTAAAAGCAGACTGACCTTTGTCAGGATGGTTGAGCTGAAAGATGTTGGGTTGAGTCGGATCATCCGGCAGCACCACCATCCAGCCCAGAACACACACTTTCTTACACGGTGAAGACTTGTACTGTGTTATACAGAGTGAGATTCCAGAAAATGTTATTTTCATATCAAATGATACTTATTTCTTCAATTTTCATTTATTTGAAAATAAATAAAATGTATTATTATAATAATGCATGATTTATTTAAATTGATAAAAATGGAATTGCTGTGAGATTCTATGCATCACTCACATGTTTCCGTTCTGTGGCTCGCAGAGCTTTGGATCCGTAGAATATGAGAGTGGAACCACAAAGTGTGATCCAATACCGTGTCCATGAGGAAAGCTGAATAAAAAACAACCAAACAAAACATATGAATAATGATGCAAACTCAGCTAAACAGAGCTGGGCAATGCTCTCTAAATATATGTGATATCTAAACTCTTGTAGCTCAAAGAAGAAATCATGTCAGTGTTTAATTCCTAGTGAGCAAATGTTTACCTGCAATGCAATGTATGTATCTGGCAAACACATTCATGGAAATGCAGGGATATCTTTTATGATTTTATTTGTAGATACACAGATGAATGAAGAAAACAGACTTTGGATTGGTCTTTTGTGATGTTTAGTTTTTGTAAGTGTTGATCACTAGATGGAGTGCTTGAGTTAAATATTCAGTTCATTCAAAGCCTCAGTGACGCACCTGCTGGTCAGAGTGAAGGTTTTCTAAAATACTGTCATGAATATTTTACCAAATAAAGTTTAAGCTAAAATGTGGCCCTATACACTGGACATTTAAACTGAAATGACTGAACCTAAACACAGGAGCATGATAAAATGCTCATTTAAAACGACAAATCTCAGATGTACTTGGAGGTTTTTGCATATTTTCTGGCCAAAAATATTTTAAATATATATTTCTTCAAATGTGACATATGTGAATGCATTTTCTTGGACTGGAATATGACTCCAACATGTATTTTTAACTCTGTCATTTTTAATATAATCTATACTATTATATATATGATTTAAATCTATAGTCTATATATATATATGATCATAATACATATATTTTAACAATATATTTTTTGAAATAAACATTAGTGCTGTCAATTAATCGTTCTGAATCGGCATACAAACATAAAATGTATACATTATATGTGTGTGATTATGCATATTTATTTGTATATAATACACACAACATCCATATATATTTAAAAAACTGCATTCACATACATTATAATAACAAAAGTTTTCTGAAATATATGCAGTATTCGATATGCATAATAGCTATGACAGCACACATACATATATTTTGGATGCGATTAATAGCTTGACAGCACTACTGCTACTACTACTAATAATTATATATATAATATATATACACACACACACACACACACACACACACACACACACATATATATATATATATATATATATATATATTATTAATATCTATATACAATATATCTGGAGGAATAAATGTCTTGTATGCACAGTTTCAAAGCAAATTCATAAATTTTTTTTTATGAATGAATGTTGGATGCTGAAAAATATTTAATCATAGTTTTAAAACTCATTTTTGTTCCCTTCCTGTTCACCTTGGGTTTCCTGCCCTCCTTCAGCAGGGTTTTCCTCTTCAGCGGCCCCTCCATCGTGACTCCACCCGACTCTCCGTGAGCCAGACTGGACTCTGCTACTGACGGACTGCACAGAGGGAATCACATTAACCCAACACCTTCACCGTGTTTTTTTTGTTGTTTTTTTTGTTATTGATGAAGTTGTTGCTGATATCTTATTGTGTGGGTGTGTTGTGGATGTTGTGGAGAGCTCAGGCTGAGGTGAAGTGTGAGTTTGAGAGAGTAAAGAGAGCGTCCCCTTCACCCACTCACAAGATATCGGCTCTGTTTCAAAACCTAGTGAGCTTTTCACACGCACACTCTCAATGTGAAGACTGTTTCAAAAGGTAAGCAGCATAAATATGTAGCTTTCTAAGAGACTCTATACTACAAATTTTAATTAATTTAACACAAAAAAGGTAAAAAAATTATATTTTACGCAATATTTGATTTTAACATGTTTACAATTTTATTTAAAATACCAGTTAATATATGAATTTCCACTGAAGATTTGCACTACCCTTCTCCCTACACTTTTAAACTGATATATATATATATATATATGGATTAGTGGTGGGCAAAGATTAAGCCTGATTCCAAAATAAAAAAGTTTTTGTGTACATAAAATGTTTGGTGAGTGTTACTGTGTACATTTTAAATACACACACATGCATGTATAGATTTCTAAAAACACAAAAAAAAAAAAAAAAAAAAAAATATATTATAATATCTATATATATATATATATTATCTTATATATATATATCTATATATATATATATTATATATATAATATGAATAGATAGTTGTAATTAAATATATTAATATCAATAAAACATTTTAATGAACATAAATAATACATGTGAGAATGTAAATATTATCAAAAATTTATACTATATTTGTATTAAATTACATAATAAATCTACACAGTACACCACACTATCATATAATAAACAAATACTTTTTATTTTGGATGCAATTCAATCATTGCCCAGCCACTATTCTGGATGCACAATGTACAGTTGTATGCCAAATATATTGGTTTTATGCATGATGAATAACTAACAATCGATTCTTTTATACAATCACTGTAGACTTATGGAGTTAAGTCTCCTCACGTTGCATCACACTTGCATTGCTTTCATAGAAACTGGGCCTCTTTGCTTTGAAAAAAAAGTTCTCTTAATAATACAATACTGTTTTTTCAATCTTTCAGATGCCGCACAGACTACCCAATATGAGCTAGTGTCTAACACTTTCAAAAGGCAGCTATATTTCAGGTAGGTGACTTAAGTCTTAGGGGCTGTATATCTGTCTTGCATCTAGCCATGAATACAATGTACAGATCTATGGCGTACAAAAATATCGTTTTTCTTTTATGTTAAAAATCATTGGGATATTAATATAGATCATGTTCCATGAAGAAATTTTTTCCAGCTCACATCTGATGTGAGGATGTGATGGAGCTGCTGGACGAGCTCAGGCTGAGGTGAAGTGTGACTGTTTGGAGAGAGTTAAAGAGAGCGTTGGTTTGAGGTGTTAGTTTGAGAGATTATGGAGGGCGGTGATGGGTGACATTAAGCGGTTCACTTGATACCGGCTCTGTTTCAAAACCTAGTGAGCTTTTGAGTTTGAGTATGTAGCTTTCTAAGAGACTCTATACTACAAATTTTAATTACTATTAACACAAAAAAAGGTAAAAAAAGTCTATTTAAAAATTCTATTTTACGCAATATTTGATTTTAACATGTTTACAATTTTATTTAAAATACCAGTTAATATATGAATTTCCACGCATTACCCTTCTCCCTACACTTTTAAACTGATATATATATATATATATATATGGATTAGTGGTGGGCAAAGATTAAGCCTGATTCCAAAATAAAAGTTTTTGTGTACATAAAATGTTTGTGAGTTTTATTTAAATACACACACATGCATGTATAGATTTATTTTTGTGTACATAAAATGTTTGTGAGTGTACTGTGTATATTTAAATACACGGTATATATATTAATATATATTTTATATATTATAAACATTTTATATACATAAATATAAATACATTTAAAATGTTTTTTTATAATACATGTGAAATATTATCAACATGGAAAATATATACTATAATGTGATATATACATGTGAGTACATGTAAATATTATCAAAATTTATACTATATGTGTATTTAAATATACATAATAAATATACACAGTACACCATTGCCCAGCACTAATCTGGATACAATGTACAGTGTATGCAAATATATTGGTTTTATGAATTATGAATAACTAAAAATCGATCATTTTATACAATCACTGTAGCACTTATGGAGTTGAGTCTCCTCACTTGCATCACACTTGCATTGCTTTCTAGAAACTTGGCTTTGCTTTGAAAAAAAGCGTCTAATAATACAATAATGTTTTTCAATCTTTCAGATGCCACAGACTACCAAATATGAGCTGTCTAAAATTTAAAAGGCAGCTATATTTCATGTATGTGACTTAAGTCTCTGGGGTATATTTGTAGCAATAGCCAAAAATACAATGTATGGGTCAAAATTATCGATTTTTCTTTTATGTTAAAAATCATTGGGATATTAAATATAGATCATGTTCCATGAAGAAATTTTGTAAATTTCCTACCGTAAATGTATTAAAAAATAAAAAAATATATTGAGACAATTTTCTCAATATTTTGATTTTTTTGCTCCCTCAGATTCCAGATTTTCAAATAGTTGTATCTCGGCCAAATATTGTCCTCCTAACAAACCACACATCAATGGAAAGATCCGTCAATCAAAAAATTGACCCTTATGACTGGTTTTGTGGTCCAGGGTCACATATATAGACCAAAATTATAATGTGAAAAATTAATATCCTAAATATGTGTATTTTTTTAATATTTAGTTTCTATTACAATATAATACTTTTTTCAATTCACTATATAACTGTACTGTTTAGAGGCATTATTTATTTATTTAAATGTATATATATATATTTTTTTCTTTTTTCTAATTTACTAATTCATCTAATTGATTTATGTAATTTACTCTTTATTATATCTTTATTTTAACCTAATTATTATTTACTTTAATTCATATATATTTTAATCTATTCTCTGTTGTTTATTTTCACCCAAGTTATTGTCTATTTATTCAAATTTATTTCTTCAAATCTACTTGTTAGTTTAATTATTTTAAATCTCATTGATTTTTTTATTTGTTTACTATTTATTTTAAGTAGTTTCTTTATTTAATTGTTATTTTTTAATTATTTTTTTTTACATTTTTATGCTGTTTTTCATTCAGCTTTGCTGCAGACCCCAGTTTGAAGCCCCCTCTACTAAATGACTGAATGTGAATGTAAATGTGAGGAGCTCTATTTGAGTGTAGTTACAGTGTCACACTAGTTAGGATACTGCATCAGAAGGAAGCCGTCTAGGTTAGGTTTTGGACCAGAGCTCTTCTCTTCTATCCACCTTATATTTCCCGTAAGAGCCATTTGTAAATTTAATGTGTCTGGCTTCCGGTGTCATTCTCGTCCAGCTGTACAAAACAGCTCGTTTGCTGCTTGATATTGCAAACTGGTGTGTCTTACCATGTTATTTTAATGCATTATCTTAATTGTGGATTTGTGGTGCATACCGTTTTTACTGCACATTGTTATTCTTCTCATTATTTCTGTATAGTGGCTGATGAACCGGAAGTCTCACACAGAAAACGGCTAACTTCCACATTGAACAATAAGGTGGATAAATACATTTCTATAACCATCCTGAGATGATGACAATCTGACAGCTGGACAAAGAGAGAGCTGATGACAGACAGTACAGTCTTGAGACTAAACCAGAAAGGAGAGGGAAACTGGAATGTTAAAGAGGAGACGCTGCATGCCAAGACAGGTGAACCCGATGCCCCAGAGGAATGGAGGAGGTGACCTTTGACCCAGGCAGGGGTTTGTACCTGTGGCCATGGCTGCGGCCTCTGGGGGAGCTGCGGAGAGGAACCCTCCAGTTAGGGCCCAGAGTCGCGTACATGCGGCCCCTGTTTGCACAGTCGCCACAATGAGTTCAACCCACACTGACACTACAGATCTCTAAATGGTAAACGCTCTAAATTGGATTACACAGTTTTAACATAAACAAACTAATGAACTTAATGTGATATTTGCCAGTCATACATAAACAAGTGGGAGTTCTGCACCCCCCCCCCCCCCAAAATTGTTTTATATATAAAATAAAATGCAAAAATAACAATTAATCGCTTATATAATTATCAACTATATGTATCTATTTTAACACATTTAAATAATAATTTCAAAATAAATGTATTCAAATTAGAATTAGCATTAATTTTAGTATAAATCTATAGAAGCCCATTTCTGTCACAGAATAATAATAAAAAAAGGTAATTACAGCTTTATATCTCAAAATTCTGACTTTTTCAGAGTTTAAACCTTTGAGTTCTGAGAAGAAAAGCCAGAATTGCCAGATACAAACTCAGAATTGTGAAATACGAAATATAAACTATGAATTTGGACTTTATTCTCACAATTCCTAGTTTATATCTGCCGATTCTGAGTTTACATGTTGCCATTCTGATTTTTTTCCACCATGGAATAAAAGATAAAAAGGTTATTGTGACCTTTCATCTCACATTTATGACTTTTTTTTTCTTGCAATTAATCATTTATAGCTCACAATTCTTTTTATCTCAGAATTGCAAGAAAAAAGTCAGAATTTTGGGGTAAAGAGTTTCAATTACTTTTTTTTTTATCCCATGGCGGAAACAAGCTTTCATACACATCTGTTCATTGTGTTTAAATTTATGAAACGGAAAAAAATTGGATTTATTGATGATATATAAATATATAAACCTGATTTTTGTGCATTTAAAACTTTCAGTTTGTTTGTACAGAACTAATGTATGGCTGACAAATATGCATCAAATTCATTTGTTTAATTGTTAAAAATTAAATGGAAACAGATAAAAATTCAAACGCAATTCAAATACCTAAATCTTAAATTCAGGCCTAAATATTTTTTTGAGAAGATACATGGACTCTCTCTGCTAGAATTGAATGAAAACTGAATAAAATGTTTATTAGACCAATTGTTGTTTCAGTAGTTGTGTTACTGTGTTTTGCTATTTGTATTTATATCAATGCGCTTTCCTGTGGAATGGACATACATAGATGTTAAACATTTATATACATTTATAACCGGAAACAACAACTAAAACAATCAGTACTGTTGAGCCAGGAAAAATGAAATAAAAATCATTCATTTGATTTTAGAAATCTCAGTTTTAACTTCCAGTATGAAAGAGTTGCATGGCCGTTCATCTTATGAAGGTTATACAGTAACACTTTACAGTACAGTTCACATGAACAAACGAGTGAATAATCAAAAATATCTAATGCATGTATCTTAGTTAATGCTAATATCAACATTTACAAATACATTATTAAAAAAACTATTATTTAACGGGCCAGAATAACTAACAGTGAACAGTTGTATTTTCATTAACTAATGTTATCAAGTATTAATAAGTACTTTAACAATGTAATGCTCATTTAAGTCATTACTTAACGTTAACGGATGTGACATTATTTTAAAATAAAGCCGGTCAGATAATGAAATCAAAAATGAGATCGTATGATGTTAAGTCACAAAAACACAACAAAACAGACAGCGTCTCACCTCTCGACCCCCGGAGAAAGATCTTCACAGAACGAACTCTGACTGCTGCCTGAGAAACACAAACCAAACGAACCTCACAACCGTTTCCATCTGAGCACAAACCGAGTGTTCTCTCATCACTGACAGTGATAATGAAACAATAAGGTACAGAAGGACCTCAAAGGCTACAAAACTGTAATCTTTAAAACACCAAAGACATACGATTTTATTAAAAATGTTATTTCAATAATCTACATATATATAGGTGCTGTGAAGTGACATACATTTAACTGACCAATCAGAATGCAGGATCAGAAATATATTCTGGGTACAACACAAAATTAGCTGTAGAATAATGCTAATAACTTTTGGTGTTGAACATTAATTTAGATTTTGAAAGTGCAAAATTAAAGTTTTTTTTTACGTATTATTTTTGTGTTTGCTTTTTTTTTTTTTTTTGTATTTGTGATGTCAAACACATAATCGTGATTAATCACATGAAAATATTTTAATATATACATGCATGTGTTATGTATTTATACACTCACCTAAACTATTATTAGCACAACACACATGTTCAACATGTCTTTTTATTTTGGATTATCTAATCATCAATAATTTCACTTGCCCGTTGCTTCAATGCATTTAGGGGTGTGGTGCCTGGTAACAAGACAATCTCCTGAAACTGACAGCCACAAGACTTGATGATGTGCATGGGATCTGTGTGGAAGATTCTCTCTTTCTAAAGGTGTATATTAGTCTTTTCAACTGATTTTGCCAGCGATATAATCAATGGGTTCTGTTCCTTCTGCGTTGCATGGTGCAGACGGGCCGGTTCTGAGTATTTCACAATCTGCTCAACTAGTACAGCGGTTCAAGCTGATAGAGTATTTAGCAACTTTGACTGAAATAACCACTCGTTACAACCGAACCCTCTTTTGCAGCAAAGCATTTTTACAGCCACATGCTGTAAATTCGCACAACCTTGAGGGCGGATGGGCTACAACAGCAGAAGACCCCACCTGGTACCACTCATCTCCACTACAAATTGAGTTGGATAAAAAAGAGGCTACATGATTTGCACGAGCTCATACCAAAATATATAATACATATTACTATTGACAGACTGTTCTGGAAAAAATGTTGCCTGTGTCTGATGAGGCCTGATTTCGTGTTGAGACATTCAGATGGTAGAGTCAGATTTTGGCGTAAACAGAATGAGAACATGGATCCATCATGCTACCTGTTACTGTGCACTGGGCAAGGCTGGGGTGTGGTTCAAACAAAAAAATAGCAGTGTCCCCTTTGAATGTACAAACTCCAAAACTATGTTCTTACAAACATTTTAGGGCCCCTTAGTGCCAATCCTGTGGGCATCGTTTAAAATGCCAGTTGCCTACCTGAGTATTGTTTTGACCACTGCTTGACATCCCTGTATGGACCACCCATGTACCACCATCTCTGAGCGGCTACACTCCAGCAGGAATAATGCACCATGTCACAAAGCTCGAATCATTTCAAATTGGTTTTCTTGAACATGACAATGAGTTCACTGTACTAAAATGAATTCCACAGGTCACCAGATCTGGCCACTCCAGTAGAGCAGCTTTGGGATGGTGTTGGAACGGGAGCTTTCGTAGTGTGTTTTGGATCATTGCATCCCACAACAACCATTTTCAAGGGCAAGATGCTATCTATCAGCATATGGGCCAACATTTCTTCAAGATTCTTTTCATATGCACCTTGATTGAATCAATGCCATGCGTAGAATTAAGGCAGTTCATAGAAGGCGAACAGGGGGTATCATGATGCTTGTATTAGTATGGTGTTCACTAATAATCCTTTAGTGAGGGTGTGTGTATGAATAAATCAGAGTTATACACAGCACACAAACATGTGCCCTTACCCAAAAAGAACAATTTTACTCTCATCAGTCCAACAAAATGTTCCTCCATTTCTCGCGATTAATAATTTGACGGCACTATTAATAACACATAATTTTGACTTCCTGCAGATACAATCATGCACTTTTTAACAGAGGGAAGTACATTCTGTAGTCAGGCTTTGAGAAACTGAATGTCACAAGACTTACATGAGTTTGCATGGACTGTCTGTGTGGAAGATTCTCATTGGCTGAGCTTTTCATTCTGGTTATATTTAGTCTTTTTTCAAGGTTGTGTTGCCATGGCGATTATGGCGACATGGCGATATAATGGTGTTCTGTTCCTTGTGCACAATGAATGCAATGATATCAGAAATCTGTTCCATCAGAAACAGATAACCAGATCATCCAAACTAGTACAGCAGTCCCCTTCCCAACAAGTCTTATGAGTATTTAGATACTTTCAAATGCGGAAGAAATCGTCATCCAAGGAGGGTTTAACTGAATCACTCTTTATTTATTCACAAAATTATTGACCTCAGTGACTGAATGCACACACTGCTATTTTTGCTGAACACAATTCATGCAAAGTTCATATATTTGCCCAATTGCACAGGCCGGCAAGATGTTGTCTGTGTGACTTTAATTTGTCATCTTACAGCTCTACCCTATAATTGAGTTTGCCATAGCATTAAGCTATTTTAAACACTATATATTATATATATATATATATACTATATATATTTTAACATATACATATATATATATATATATATATATATATATATATTATATAATATATAATATATATGATTTTCTGTAAAGCTGCTTTGAAACAATGTGTATCGTGAAAATAACTTTTCAAATAAATTTGACTTGACTAATTCATGCCACTGCTTTAACAATAATAATATAGCTTTACATTAATTTTTTTTTAATAATCCAGAATGCTAGATTTGTTTGCTTTCCAGTGCATTATTTAACCACATTTTTATGCTTTTTATTTTTTCATTTTAAACTGAGGACTGATTCAAAATGATTTTCTGCTGTAATTAACAATATGTCACAAATGCTTAAGATGCATTCCAGCAGGCACATTCCTTAAATACAATGTGCAGGCTTGTGCTGATACCTATAGAGACGCCGTTGGACACGGATGAGCTGTGTGGGTTGTTCCTCGTTGGACTCTGGGACTCCAGGAAGCTGTCGTCCAGCAGGTGACGTGGTTTCTCTGTGGGGAACGTCGCACTTTTACTCTCCACCACACCGAAATGCCACATCATACTGCGAGAGAGAGAGAGAGAGAGAGAGAGTCAGAAAACCATCATGAGGCATGAGATTGTGTAACACAGAAAGTTTCCACAAACTAAATGCAAAAGTGCCTAAGATTTAATGTTTAGTATGCAACGTTCAAATTTGGGGTTGGTAAGATTTTTTTTTATGTTTTCTCTTCTGCTCAACAAGGCTGCATTTGTTTGATTAAAAACGCAGTAAAAAAGTAATATTGCCAAATATTATTACAATTTAAAATAACTGTTTTCTATTCGAACATCTGTTCAAATGTAATTTATTCCTGTGATCAAAGCTGTATTTTCAGCATCATTACTCCAATCTTCAGCGTCACATGATCCTTCAGAAATCATTCTAATACACTGATTTACTGCTCAACAAACATTTCTGATTATTATCAACTTTGTTACTTAAAATAAATAAATGTTAAGTGGAATTAAATAAATATGTGAAACTTTTTTGTTACTGTCAACTAGTTGCCAAGGTAACATTTCTCATGATTAAGCTTGATTAAGATCCTAAAATAACTACTGAAACTAACTAAAACTGGTTTATAGAGGTGTATATAAAGGCCTATGGGGCTAAAAAAACCCTAATATAATATTTTTTTAAAACAAAACTACAAAAAGTGCAATAATAATAACGCTTTACATTTATGCTTTTTAAATATTTCAGAAAGCTGGGCCTCTGTACTCCTAAGTGCATGACTTTAAATACATTACATTTATTTATTCTGAAACTGAGGGATGATTCACTATGATCTGAAGAATATCAAGTTAAGAAAACAGCATTTATTTAAAAACATAAATCTTTTGTAACAAATGTCACTTTTGATCAACTGAATGCATCCTTACTGAATAAAAGTATTAATTTCTTTCCAAAAATCATTCTGCCCCTAAACCTTTGATCTAAATACAGTATGTAAGTGTGTGTATACGTATGAAGAGACAAAACGGACGCGTTTCCGAGGCTGTGGCTCTTCCTGTGGCGTGAGGGCGGCGGGGTGGGGATATGAACCCCCACGGTGGCGTCCGGACAGGTGGGCCGTCGATTATACCTGACCGATAAACACAACTCAGACGGACCTGGATGAAACAGACAGAGAGAAAGAGAGAAAAGCAGAATGAGTTTTGCTCTGAACATGCCTGATTGTTCTCAGTGTCACACTCAATGAAACATAATGAAAGAAAACACGTGGAGACTCTGTCAGCAGAACCTCTGCTTTAGCAACCACAAATGTTAACATTCTCTAGTCCTCTTGAGGGAGACAGATTCAACACAGCGATGATTATTCAGTCCTAAGAGAGCATCCCCAGAGTAACGGGATGCACATGTTCCTGTCAGTGGGGCTTTCTGAGGCCTCGCTCACGTGCTTTTCTTCTACCGCACGATGGAAATTAGCTCTATAACGTAAGAGGCATTAGTAAACCAGTATTTTAGTATTGTTATACTATTATTTTATTTATTAATATTTAGAATTTGCTTTTATTTTTTTCTGTTTATATTTTTAATTTTTGTTTACTTTGTGCTTTTTAAAATATACATATTTTTTGAATTTCAATTTATCTTTCATTTATTATTTGCAGTTCCACATTTACACGACACTGGTGTTTTAGTATTATTTATATTGTATTATATATCTACTTATATTTAAAAAAATTTTTTTTTTTACATTTTCAGCTTTAATTTTAGTTTTGTTATGTGCTTTTGTCTTTTTATTAGTTTTTTTTTTTTTATTTTTTTTATTTTTCTTTTTTTTGTTTTTTTTTATTTTTTGTATATTGCTTTTTTAAATTTAATTATCAGTTTTCATTTTAATATTAGTTAAAGCTTTAGTAATTTTAATGTGTTTTTGTCATTTTTATTATTTTAAGTTTTAAGTTTAAGATTTCCATTGAATATTTCTATTTTATTTCAGTTTTACTGCAATGACCGAAAACTAATTTGAATAGTTTTCTTTTGGAAAACAGTTTGGAAACAATCATTAGCAATGCAAAGATTGAGGACCATTTCTCTTTCAGTTGCTCATAATTCGCAGTAGAATACTTTGACATGTAACTAATAGTGCAGATGCAGTTCAGCATATTTACATATTTACAGCAGATGCTTTTATCCAAAGAGAAAATGCAGTATAACTGTTATTTGTGTCAAAGGGAAAAGTCTGAACAGTTCACATGTTCACATGGGTTACTTAAAGCAATAGTTCATCCAAAAATACAAATTCTGCCATGATTTCTCACCCTCATATTGTTCCAAACAATGACTTAATGACTTTCTTTCTTAATTTATTAGTTATTGTTTGGTGGTTTGGTGGGGTGGTATGTTGATCTATACTTTATTATCTCATCACATGAACCCATCAAAACAGTTTTCCACAGTGGACAAAAACACCTTCAGGCATCATGGGAAAGTGGAAACAATGCAGGACAGCATGCTGAGACACTTACACAACAGAAGACACATTTAATAAAGCGACTGGAGTCTTAAACTGTGATCGTTCTCTTTCAGTCTGGGTCAGACGATGGCTTTACACTGTGTTTGTCATATTATGTAAAACCTGAATGCAACAGTGGGATGTTTAGGAAATGATCTTCACCTGGTTCTTGTTAAAAGCTTTATTAATGAAGCATCATTCGGAGGGGATATTCCAGCTGACATTGAAAACAGCATGATGGGGAGAGATCTGATTCAATGCAGGTGTTTCTGGAGCGTCATGGAATTAGAACATGGATCTTTGTATGTAAAGTATATAAAATGTAATTAAATGTAAATGTATGTAAAGTATGTAAAATGTAATTAAATGTAAACATGTTCTCTGTGGTATGGAGCTACTTTTGTGTTTTATGCTTTTTTGGTTATTTGTTTGAGAGTATGATTAATCACACACACTGATAATTGTTATTTAATGTTAGTAAGTGCATTTTTGTTTTTTTGTGTGTTTGTGTGTGTGTGTGTGTGTTTGCGTGCGTGTGTATATCAGCCTATAAGCATAAATACACCAATTAATTCTAAATTTTTCCACAATATTTACTAAAATATTTGAAAAACTATTTGAAAAGGTATAAATTTTAAAAACAAAAAAATGGAACTTGATAGAAAGTATGTGTAAAATAAATGACAGATTTACACTTGAGACGGCAGCTTCTTGTTTGTGGGGCTCTCAGCGCTTCAAAATAAAAGTTTCACTCATGACACGATCAAACAACAAACACCTAAAAAGAAACAAACAAAAAAGACAAAAATTGGCTGATATATCAGCTTTGGTGATAAATTGATTGACCACTAGAAAAACCAACTCCATATAGCACAATTCCTTGCAGTTACAGTAGAAAACATGCTCTAGACATTGAGCTGCGGTGCTGTTTTGGGAAACTCAGGATCAAATCCAACCTGAATCATGTCCTGATTTCATCCATCATTCGTAATTTGCTGTTTTGAAATAAAATGTGGCAAAAGAATATGATTTTTAAGCACTAGAGGGAAAGCTGGCAGGAAACTACAGAGCGACTGCATCACTTCCAGAGCTCATAACTGCAATTACTGGCTGGTTTGTGGAGATATTATGCAGGTTCTACTGGCAAGACATTTTCATTCATTTTAACCCTTTACTAATCACCTAATTATTAATGACCTAATATTTGAAGCACAGCTGACACTGGAGGCAATTACATTTGACCTCTCTATCACTTTGAAAGAAAAATCGGTCTTGTTTTTGTACAGGATTGCTCCAAAAGCATTTAACATATTTTAACATGCTTTAAGTTACTCAAACGTTTAGCATGAAAACATTTCAAAAGTTGTTAGGAGAAGAAGGGTTTCTGAATGTGTTTGTCTGGTTTTATATGTATCTGCTGACTCCAAATCTCTCTTTTCTTCCCTATTAAAAGTGAATTAGATGGCAGACACATGCTTTGAGTTCAGCAGTTCATGTTAGCGATCAGTCTGGCCCTGTCTGTGCACGCTGATCCATGTGTTTATCCACATATGTTCATGTGTGGGGGTCAGAATGGTTTGTATGTCAAATATAAGTCATGTAGCAGCATGTGTTTCTTTTGTCTTTGCTACTAAATGAGAGATTTAGGTGACTTTAGAGCCCCATAGAACTCTTCTGCTCACCAAGGCTGCATTTATTTGATCAAAAAAATAAAGTAAAATCTAAACTATTGTGAAATATTATTATTACTATTCACAAAACTGAATTCTATTGTAATATATTTTAAAATGCAATTTATTCCTGTAAAGCAGAGCTGACTTTTCAGCAGCTTTACTCCAGTCTTCAGTGTCACATGAACCTTCAGAAATAATTCTAATATACAGAAAATGAATTTTTTTGCAGCTTTATACTTTTGTGGAAACTATGAAACTTTATTCAGGATTATTTAATCAAAAGAAAGTTCAAAAGAACAGCTTTCCATCCATCCATCCATCCATCATTCTATTCATCTATGGTTCTATCATCCATCCATC
This sequence comes from Cyprinus carpio, assembly GCF_018340385.1. NCBI lineage: Eukaryota > Metazoa > Chordata > Actinopteri > Cypriniformes > Cyprinidae > Cyprinus > Cyprinus carpio. Next base: position 33,458,900 of record NC_056601.1, on the reverse strand, counting down.
CATCCATCCATCCATCCATCATTCTATTCATCTATGGTTCTATCATCCGTCCATCCATCCATCCATCCATCCATCCATCCATCCATCCATCCATCCATCTTGTTTCTATCATTCTACATGTTTCCATCCCTATTGTTCTATTTCATTCTATTCATCTATGGTTCTATCATCCGTCCATCCATCCATCCATCCATCCATCATTCTATTGTTCTATCATCCATCCATCCATCCATCCATCCATCCATCATTCTACTGTTCTATCATCCATCCATTCATCCATCCATCCATCACCATCATCATTCATCCATCCATCCATCTGTCCATCCATCCATCATTTTTTTCATTTTTTATTTTTTTCATCTTTTATTCTATCATCCATCCATCCATCCATCCATCGTTCTACTGTTCTGGCCATCTATCATTCTATCATCCATCCATCCATCATTTAATTGTTCCATTCATCTATCATCCATCAATCCATTCACCCATCATTCTATTTTTCCATTCATTAATCATTCTCTTCATCCATCTATTGCTCTGTCTATCTGTCTATCATCCATCAGTCCATTCATCCAGTAATTCATTCATTCATTCATCCATCCATTGTTCCTTTCATCGTTTTTTCATTAGTTTATTCATTCATTCATTAATTCATTTAGAATATGTAATGTATGAATTTCTTTGGCCAATCAATAATCTAACCTAATAAATATGTACACCCCCAATTCAATAGCGTTCAAAAACATCCCATGAATACACAGAATGAGCAGAGCTGGAATCTAGATGACTGGGAAATCTGATTCGATCGCTTGAACGTGCTGTGCTCACTACATCACACTTCAGTTTGTGTTATTTCATACTTTCAATGACTTTCCTATGATTCTTGAATGTGGAAAACAGTCATAATAAAGAGAGAGTAGGTGTGTCTGAACGGCTGTTCCATGTTTTGCTCTGTTTTCTGGCCAGAGTTTTGTGGCAAGATCTCATTTCCTTGGCTGGACGTCTTCACAAATACATCTATGGGGTTATATAACAGCCAGTCACCCCCGAGACTCTAGGAAAGACCTTGTCTGCCCAGGGCTCGCTGTGATGTAACCATGCGGCTGAGACGTGGCCACAGGCATCTCATTCAATAAACGAAAATTACATACTGTATATACATACACCAAACATTTCTTCAAGTCACACACTGGCATTCAAGAATAAAATGAAAAGGAAAGAATGACACATCAAAAGCTAAATGGTCCCAGTATCCCAGACTGCTGTGTTACATTACACTCGGTCAGATCATCTGGTGCTGATATTCAGATGGGCATGATGCTTCATAGGGGAAAAATGTTGACGTCTTTATTTAACAATCAAAAACTTTCTGACTACAAATGGTCTAGATGTTCACTTCTGACCTTGGAATAAGAATAGACGTGTTAGAGGTTGCCTAGGAAACCCCACAAACAATAACTTTTATGAACATTGAAATCTATAGATTTAGTTACACAGCTCAGGAGAAATGCTTACAAACGACACTTGGCTCGTCATGTCGCGTGACTAGACCTCACGGGCAACAGCCAAGCATGTAACGTACAGCATTTACATTGCACGACTTTGAGCAGTCCAAAGAGTCTGGAGGACTAGAAATCCACACCTACATGGCTAACATTCACAAATTCGCTCAGACCATTTAAACTTTCAGTTGTATGTGCCATAAAATAACCTCATAACTGTTTTTGGCAGTGAATAAACCGAGGATTTAATGATTATGCGATGAACTAGTTCATGAAGCTAATCGACTATTGTTTGTTCAATTTCAGCACAAATGCACTCATGTGAGCTGTGGGCCAAAACACACAAGGTAATCTGGGCTAGTAAAAATGAGCCGTAAAATTGTTATAAATATAATTATAACTAATCATAATGAATTAATGGTAAATTAAATCTCTTCACATAACATTACATGATACGTAATTATACAATCTCTGATAAAATACATCCTACAATGCCTATCAGGATATATTGAATAGCATTTCAACCCTAAAAATGACTGATAAAAAGAAATGAATATAGTGTAGCACTGAGAAATCCTGAATATGTTTAGGCCTTTATAAATACATTTAATAATAATATTTAACCTCTTGAATTTGCATGCACCAATATACCAATAGCATATATAAGTAAATAAATATATTTTAAACATAATAAATATACTTTACAGACTATTATTTTCTATTTTTTATTTCACTTACCATTGTGAGTGAATAGATTCAAAACACCAATTCCATGATTCACAACTAGGATTGAATTAGTTTTTGAAACAGCTCACAGATGAACTGAAATGAACTTATTTATGGAAATGAATCAAACCTACCAACCCCATCAGTAATTTATTATTTCAAATCAGAGATGCTATAAAATAATAAAACCATCTCCTTCTCAGAGCTCTCATACACTACTATTCAAAAGTTTGGGGTTGGAAAGATTTTTTTTATTTGGAAGAAATGAATGCTTTTCTTCAGCAAGGATGCATTAAATTAATTAAAAGTGACAGTAAAGGCATTTATAATGTTACAAATGTTTGTACTTCAAATAAATGATGTTATTTTGAACCTTCTATTCGTCAAAGAATCCTGAAACAAATGCATCACAGTTTCCATAAAAGTACAGTAAAAGCAACAAAATAATATTTTCAGCATATTAGAATGATTTCTGAAGGATCATGTGACACTGAAGACTGAAGTAATGATGCTGAAAATTACAGCTTTGATCATAGAAATAAATTACATTTTAGAATATATTCACATAGAATTACCATTTTTCAAATGGTAATAATATTTCACAATATTACTGTTTTTACTGTATTTTTGATAAAATAAATTCAGCCTTGGTGAGCAAAAGAAACAGCACTTACATAGTGATTCATAAGCTGGAACAAAACTCAGCTATTGGCATTGGTTTGTAGGAAATGCGATGACCAAACAAAAAGTTAAAAATGAAAGCACTGGTTAATTTTCTAACATAATTTTATAAAATTACACTGAATAGTTCAGAAATTGTCCAGTTTTAAAATGGTAAAATAGCAGATCCCTTGCGATGGAGCTTGAAGAGGTCATCCAGTCAGCTGTTGCTCAATGATACGGTTCATCACTGTGTTCTGGGCTCAGTGAGCGATGCCTGCATGTGCTGGTGTGATGCAGATTTGCAATGTTGAGATTATGAAAGCTCCGTAGAGAGCCATTTATGTTTTATTTGTTTTCTCAGTCCACATTCAGTTCCCTTTGCCCTTTCAATGAGTCAGATAGGACGGGGCCCCTCAGGGCCCTTCATTAACTCTATCACCAGGGGCCGGTGACCTCATACAGACGGGACAACATAATGGATGCTGGGGGAAAATGACTACAATGTCTTCTGTAAGTTACTACTTTTCAAAAGTTTGGGGTCAGTAAGATTTTTTTTTTAAAGAAATTAATACTTTTATTCAGTAAGGATGCATTAAACTGATTAAAAGTGACAGCAAGTACATTTCTAATGTAACAAAAAAAATTATTTATACAAAATAAAATATTTGTATAAAATAAAATATAAGAACGCTGTTCTTTTGAACTTTCTATTCATCAAAGATTCTTGAAAATAATAAATGTAGCAGAGTTTCGACAAAAATATGAAGGAACACAACTGTTTTCAACACTGGTAATAATCACAAATGTTTCTTGAGCAGCAAATCAGCATATTAGAATGATTTCACCGTTACTGTATTTTGGAAAGGACGTGATGTGTAAATTTATATATATACACACATATATGACAAAACCCCTTTTGGCAACTAAATGCATATATATTAGAAATAAACTAGAAATAATGACGTTTTACCTGCTAGATCTTCTTTGGATGTGGAAATGCGTGGCGAGCTGTTCCCTGGTTCAATTTTCAGAGACAGTCTGTAATGGAAAGACAAGCAAAAGTCTCACCAAAAACATCCCACAAGTTCCATGAAGCTTCAGGGTGGTACATTTAATATTTCAAATCCAACTAATGTTAGCCTGAATGCAAAGGCTTTGAGGATGAATTTAGTTGAATCGGATTTGCCATAAACCCCAAATAAGACATGTTAGTGAAATCATCACACCGTTTTAGTCTCAACCAGCAGTGCCACCTTAAACACTCGAAATTTATTTTACTGTAAGAGACGTCACTTTTCATTTAAAAAAAATTAAATCGTGGAAAACAGGATTTTTTTCTTGCTCTTGGTATAATTTGCTTAAAAATTTAAATTGGTACTCAATAGCCTCATCACTTGGATGCTCTGCAGTGAATGGGTGCCGTCAGAATGAGAGTCCAAACAGCTGATAAAAACATCAATAATCCACACCACTCCAGTCCATCAGTTAACATCTTGGAAAGCTGCGTGTTTGTCAGAAATGCTTTTAACTTCAAACCAAAACATCATAAACTACAATAAAGCTTCCTCCAGTGAAAAAGTCCATCTCCTGTTGTCCTCACACATCAAAATCCACCCACGAATTTGTTTAGAGCTGTTCTGGACTGTTAAGCTTGAAAACAGTGCTTGATCTGTGCAGATTTCTCTCTTGAGTCAGACAAGATAACTTTTTCACTGGAGGAAGCAATATTATGGATAGAGAACTCATATTTTAGCTGAAAACAATGGATCGAAGTTAAAAACTACTGCTGGATCTGTTTCTTATGAACAGTTTTTGGCTTCACAAGGCACTAACTGATGGACTGAAGTGGTGTGGATTATTTGTGGATTATTGTGATGTTTTTATCAGCTGTTTGGACTCTCATTCTGACGGCACCCATTCACTGCAGAGCATGTCATGCAAAACTCATGTAATACTGAATTTCTCCAAACCTGTTCCCATGAAGAAACAAACTCATCTACATCTTGTACGGTCTGATGGCGAGCAAGTTTTCAGCAAATTTACATTTTTGGGTGAACTGAGTTTGATGCACAATTTGTGTAGTTTCCCCAAATGCAAGAACATTTCTTGAATAGAAACAGCAACAATGGCTCAGAAATAATCATGATTACAAGCTCATTAATATATGACTTCCCACATTTACATAATAACACCTAGTCAGCATTCTGTGACTCGACCTGCCCTGATGAATGACAGTGTTTGTACAATTTCATCACTCGCAAAACGACTAGAGAGACTAGAAAGATCATGCAACACTAAACTGCAACCACTTCACCTTTCAAAAACACTTTCTTATAAAAGCGCTCACAGGCCTCAGAGGTGATGAAACACTTCATGCTGTTCATGCTTTTATTTGGCTTTCTCAGACACCGAGAAACCCAAACGGGATCTGTTGGGCCGATAACATTTCACATTTTCATAGGGGAACAGAAGGGACTGATTGCTAACAATCCAGTAAACTGAACTGCAATCTCTTATTTCCAAACCATCAACTATGATTTGACATTCAGAATGCACAGAACATGCAAAAACAGCCTTTAATGGTGTTTTGGCAGAATGCACGGTGAGTTTTGGAAGGGAGCGCTCAAAATAAACACATCATGCAGCCAAGTTTCTGTATCTCAAACAGCAACGACAAGGGCATGGTTTGATTCCCAGTGAATGAATGAATAATTAAAAAAAAAGTAAAGGAAGAAAGAAAGAAAAAAGTTTGAATAAAATTGCTTTGGATAAAAGTGCTAAAAGCCAAATGCATCTATAAAAACACATACGTTGTCAACTACTTGTAAGTTATGGGCTGAATTTTTACTAAACATTGATTTTTGCATGATGCTGTGAGCAAACTAGTTTTATTATATTTAACTAAAATTAAGCTAAAACCATAAATATATATATATATATATATATATATATATATATATATATATATATATATATATATATATATATATATATATATATATATATATTTTTTTTTTTTTTTAACTTCAACAAAAATTTACTTTTATAAAAGTTTGATAAAATAAACTTTTTATTGAAATAAAATTATTTTATGACAGCTAGCTGCCAAAGCAATATTCCTTACCTAACCTGATGCACTGAATTAGCTGAAACTAAAACTGAAATAAAAATGAATAAAAACTATAGGATATAGGAATAATAATAATAATAATAAAAAAGAAAAAAACAAAATTACTAAATTATTAAAATTTAATATGAAATATGAAAAATCATAAAATATAATGAAAATATAAACTTTCCCAACCCAACATATATAAAAGTTACTATTATTATTAACTAATTATTTAATAAATAATAATAAATAATAATAATAATAATAATTAATAATAAAGTAACAAAATGTACAAAAATGCTAAGTAAAATTACATAACAATAATAATGATTTAACAAGAAAATTACTTACATTTTTGTTACAGTTTTAAGTACTGTATATGTATATTTTTTAAATTGTAAAGTAAAATCACATAACAATAATAATGATTTAAGTTTAATTTTATTAATTTTATTATTCTTAACAAACAAATCAGAAGTGGTACAGTCAGTTTACTTTAATGCAGCTATTGGACATTTTTCACCTTGATCGTTTTCACAAATGATCAATGACTCAGTGTCCGTAATAATCAAATCATTGAATATTTTCAAATCATTGAACACATTTGTAGAAACAACATCTTAAACCTCCAGGAAAAAAGAACTGGTGATGAACACCATGGGCACACTGAAGAAAAAGTCCTCACTAAATTACACAAGACAGATTGCATGTACTGATAGCCAAAGAACAAAATGAAACCGCCAAAAACAGCAACTCAACAACCTAAACCAGCATTCAGGGGATTTGGGAAAGAAAAGATCAGATTCCTTCAGGACATCATACTGTTTTTAAGGAAGGTGAAATATTCAGAGTCAGATAACCGGTGGGTGTGGAGAAATCCCTGGAGAAGCGCTAATCACATCAATCAATCATTCACTGCTAATTTGCACATAACAGCAGTTCTCAGTCACAAAAACAAAAATGTTCACCGATGAGATTGGAGTGACTTAACAGAGGTTGAGAGTTCAGAAACCAGACAATGTCAAACTATTCCAAACCATAACAAGACTACATTTTAAGGTCTCAAAGACAAGCACCAGATGCAACGAGTGTTTCCAAACGGTAGGCAGCAAAATGACGTGGCCTAGACAAATTATAAAGCAGAACCGCCACATGCATCCACAGATAAACCAATCCCAAAATGCACTGCGACAAGCTTGGTGTAACTACAGAGTTGCACTACAACAAACTAACCGCACATCTAATTTAAAAAAGGGATTAATTTGACCAATTTCTGTCAGAGAATAAAAAATAAATAAAATTTAAAAGGCGACTTTTTATCTCACAACTCTGACTTTTTCCTATTCTGAGTTTATATGTCATTATTCAGACTTTTTTCTTGCAATATGGAGAAAAACACCAGAATTGTGAGATATAAGCTTAGAATTCCAAAAAAAAAAATGCAAGATGTAAACTCAGAATTCAGAGGAAAAAGTTAAAATAACAAGATGTAAGATTAGAATTACGAGAAAAAAGAAAATAGCAAAAAAAAAAAAAAAAAAAACCCCACATACCTAAGAATTCAAAGGAAAAAGTCAATTACAAATTGTAAACTTTGAATTCTGATGAAAAAGCAAATAAATATGAAATTTAAAACTGAATTCTAAGGAAAAAGTCAAAATTGACAGATGTTAACTCAGAATTCAGAGAAAAAGTCAAAACTGAGATGTAAACAGAATTTTACAGGAAAAAGTAAAAAAAAAAATTACTCAGAATTTAGAGGTAAAAGAAGACAAAATTGCGAGATGTAAACTCAGAATTCTGAGGAAAAAGTTAAAATTACAAGATGTAAACTTAAAATTATGAGAAAAAAGCCAAAATTGCAAGAAACAAACTTAGAATTCAGAGAAAAAAAAAAGAAATTTAAACCGAATTCTAAGGAAAAATTTAAAATTGAGAGATGTAAACTCAGAATTCAGAGAAAAGTCACATTTGCGAGATGTAAAGTGAGAATTTCACAAAAAATTAAAAATAAACAGCAAAACGTAATCTCAGAATTTAGAGAAAAAGTTAAAATTGCAAGATTTAAACTTAAAATTCTGAGAAAAATGTCAAAATAGTGAGATGTAAACTCGGAATTTTGAGGAAAGTGAAAGTTGCAAAATTGGAATTCAGAGAAAAAGATTCAAATTTAAATAAACTTGTAACTGTGCACACAATTCAAAATTATGAGATAAAATAGTTGCAATGCTCTTTTTTTATTTTATAATCCATGGTGGAAACAAGCTTGGAAAACTTTTATATGTATATACATTTATAAATCATTTGGAACTGCTCCTTCAGTAGTCTCTGTGTCTGGTGGGTGAAGTTCATTTTCCACTCTGGTGCCTGTGTAGTGTTTCCAGACCTGTGGACCTGCAGTGCAAAAGTCCTCGAGGCGCCCACATCTTTCATGTTCGCAACCTATCCAAGAATGCTGGCGGCGGATCAGAAAGAGAGATGGCCACCGCTGATGAGGGAGACCGGATACAGCCAGCAGCATGACGTCAGCCCTGGATGAACCTTAAACAGCACACCCTATGGTTTCAGTGCGTTTGGGGCCATGCGAGATTGTGACGGGGTCACAGACGAAACGTCACCATGGAGACCACAGAGCCGCCACCGATCATCAAGATTTGGAGCTGAGCCCATCTCACCCGCTATAAAACAGAGCTGAGCTGTGCAAAAAACACCCTGGAGATTTGAGATACGGCAAACCACAAATAACACCATAAGTGATGCTCAGAGTCCCTCTGTTGTAAAAACAAAGATGGAAAAGCTACTTTTAAATGTATTCATCTACAAAATGACAAATGACACAATGAACTCCTGACTGAACTCTGACTCGGCCCACAACAAAAGCTCTGGGATTTTTTACCAAATGTAACCGCAATCTGATTAATGTAGGCTTTTTAATGACTTTAACAGAATACAGAATACAGTTACATGTGTAGTGTACATGTTGTTTAATGTCTAAACATCAATTAGACATAAAATATTTAGTTTTCTGCAATGCATTGTATTGTAACATTGTTGTGGCCAGTTGTTCATATTTATTAAGTCATAAAGGTAACGTTATGCTACTAAATGATGTTTTTGCTGAATTTACAAGAATGGTTTGAGACGGAAGTTAAAACAGATTGAAAATGACAGAAAATCTGTACTATTTCACACTGCATGCAGCATCGCTTATAGCAACATAAATTACATTAATAAACTTAACAATACAGACATTTTCAAAATATTTAAAATGTGTAAAATCCTAACTTTAAATGAAAAAAAAATTTGTATAAAACATAAAAATACATATATTTTCAAAATAAATACAACAATGTAACTTTAAATAAAAAATGTAAACATGCAAAATATAAAAATGCATATTTTTTAAATAAGCAAAATATCACATTTTAAATGATAAATATAAACTTGAACAAAATTAAACTTTTTTCAAAAATATGCAAAATATCTTCATTTTAAATGACAAAAATATTATACATATTTGTATTTTTATAAAAAATTCTTTATCAAAAATATGTAAAACCTAACTTTAAATGAACAATTTTAACTTGTATAAAATATATATATATTAAATACGTACAACATTACTTAAAATAAAAAAATATAAACTTGTATAAAATATATTATAATATTATTTCTATATTATAGAATATTTTTTTTCAAAAATATGCAAAAATACAAAAAACTAAAGGACAAATATAAACTTTTATAAAAATATAAATGAATTTTTTTTTTTTATTGAAATATTTTATTTTTTTACTTTTTTTTTAGTGAGGGTGGTAGTGAATGGGTAGTTAGTAAGAAAATCCTTACTGTTGAACCTAGAGTTCTTTTCTTTTCTTTTTTCTTTTTTGTATTTTAGTTACGTATCACCATTTTAAATCTGTGTTTCTCCAAACCTGTGTATAAGACACGTGATGTGCAAAGGATTTATTACCTCGGACTGCATACTTGAGACTGAAAGACTCTGATTAAAAAGACATTTACTGATCGCTCCAAATTCAGTGAAGTGAGTGAAGCCAAGAAAACAATCATCTCGACGAGCTGAATGAAAGACTGATGCTCGTTACGGATGAACGGCCACAGGAAACAGAGCAAAAAGACTGGCTTCTTAGACAGGTACGAAAAGAGCCGTGAAACATGATATTAAACAAATCTCTGTTAAAGTTGACTTCTTACCAGTTGATGAGGGATATTTACATTTTATAAACACAACAAAGATAATATTTCAGAATTTTGTGCTAATATTATTGCTTCAACAGACGAACGCTTTTCAGCAGGGATGATATCAGGATACTGGACTCATTATCATGTTTCCTCTCTCATGTTGAGACATCAATATGGCTAATGTACTTCTGATACAGTGTGTGCCAGTAATAACAGGCTCTTCACAGCATTGAGACGCGAGTCCCACATATATTCACTCATCCGGTGGAATAAACATTTAAATCCAGCATAATCACAGGCTCTTTTAAATGGCTCTGATGAACTGCTAATTCACTTCGCAGCTGTTCATGATGGTATGAGGTGGAGAAGGGAACTTTAGGGGTTCACATTAAAGCAAAAAGGGATCTGCTGCATTCCTTACAGCTTCTGGTTGAAGATCTAGTATGGGTCACTGCTTATTTCATACTGCTAAGAACGCTGGTCAACCCCTCTTTATTTGAAGAGACAGTTCAACAAGAAATAAAAATTCAGTCATCATTAACTCAACCTCTTGTCGTTCCACACCTGTTTGACTTCATTTCTTCTGCAGAACACAAAAGAAGATATTTTGAAGAATGTTTCAGTTGTTTTTTCGTGGTTTCAGACTGCATTTACATTCATTGCACAGCAAAAAGATTGAAATATCCTTGAATGACCACAAAAAAGCACATGCATTTTTCAAAAGATCTTTTTGGTGTTTGCAGAAGCAAAAAAGCCATTTTTGGTTTGAAATATCCCTCTACCCTGGTCTATGGAAGGCTTGTTTCCACCATGGGATACAAAAGAGGAAAAAAAGGAATAAAAAAGGTAATTGTGACTTTTTGCACAGAAGAAAAATCACAACACAAATTTTTTCTCTGAGTTCTGAGTTTAAATGTTAGAATTCTGACCCCCCCCCCAAGGATTCTAGGTTAACATCTCGTAATTCTAACCTTCTTCTTAGAATTCTAAGTTTGCATCTCGAAATTACGCTTTTTTCCCCTCAGAATTTTTACGACAAGTTTGCATCTCGAAATTACGCTTTTTTCCCCTCAGAATTTTGCGTTTACATCTCAGAATTATGACTTTTTTTATCAGAATTTTAAGTTTTAATTTTGAGTTTTAATTATTTGTCTCAGAAATTCTAAGTTTACATCTCGGAATTCTGACTTTTCCCCCCTCAGAATTCAAAGTTTACATATCATATTTCTAAGTATTTTATCTCAGAAATTCTAAGTTTACATCACAGAATTCAGATTTTTCTGTCTCAATTATAAGTTTACATGTCATAATTATGACTTTTTTTTCTTAGAATTCCAAGTTTGCATCTACTTTTTTTTTTTTGCCATCGAATAAAAAATAAAAAAGGTTATTGTAAAGACATGAATGAGAATATAACTGAGGATGAATGGCAGAGTATCTGTCTAAAGGCCCAGACCCAGACAATTAATACGAAGTTTAAACTTATACAATACAAATGGATTATGAGAGTGTACATAACTCCAGAATTACTACATAAATTTAATCCAAATATTCCAGATCAATGTATAAAATGCAACCTAGAGATAGGGACATTATACCATTGCTTACGTGAGTGTACTCAAGTATAACATTTTTGGGAAAAGGTTTTAGACTTTTTAATCACTGGTTTTGAAACAAAATGTTCCTAAATGTCCTAAACTTTGTATACTAAATATTTTCCCTGTAACTTGCACTTTATCCAGTTCTGGTAAGAAAATGTTGATTTTCTGTTTATTTCAAGCAAAACTCACAGTAGCACGTCATTGGAAAAATATAGAAATCCCTAGTTTTAAACAATGGTTACAGGAATTGTCAAACTGTTTGGCTTTGGAAAAACTTACATATATTGTTAAGGGAAAATCCTTTTATGGAATTTCTGAAGGAAACCGATCCTAATTGTCGGTTTCCTGTGTAACCTGGCTTAAATTGCATCATGTGTTATGATATTAATGTACCATTATACAGATTTTTTTTTTTTTTTTGGTGTGTGTGTGTTGTTTGTTTTTGGTGGCAATGTTACAAAATCAATAAAGTCAGTTTAAAAAAAAAAAGGTAATTGTGAGTTTTTATCTGCAAATTTATATCTTATAATTGTGACAAAGAATGTGAAGAAAAAAGTCTGAATCGTGAAAAAGTTGCAACTACCTTTAAAGCAGGCCATTATGGTTATTCTGACTCAGACTGCAAGGTTCTGCCAAATATTTGATAATAACCAATAACAGAATTAAGAACAACATGAAACTTTGCTAAAAAATAATGCAATTACTGCAATTTTAACAACAATACTGGCAAAGAACTGCTGGATGCTGTTTTACATTTAAGTAAGTAAGTAAATAAATAAATATAAGAGAATAATATGGTTTGGAAAAACTGCGTATAAGGATTTATTTCTCATCTCACTGTTGGTTCCACTATGTGTTTGGACTCAGCCCTGCTGAGCTTAAGCAGTGTTGCTCAAACTCACAGAACACCCAGTGATTTTAATAAAAACACAAATTTGTGTAAAACACTATTTAACGGCACAATCAAAACGTCTAAAGGCGGTTGCAGTTTCACCACATTTATGTGGTGACTCTGCTGCTCACTGTTTGCCTATAAAAGAAGCGACCTGTGAATTCCCGGTGTCAAACGCCTAGGGATGTGGTTTGTGTTTTAGCAAATTTATGTGATTAAATGCAATCATCTGCTATTTCCTGTTTGCCTTAAATCATCCTGCCAATGGGTCACCCTCGCTTTGGGCTGCTGCCGGTGCCACGCGTCCTGCTAAAGTCATCATGCCGTTTGAAGCAGGGGCTCTGCTGTAAATACAGTCCCTTTGCATTTTACCATTGAGACCTACTTACTTGAAATTGTCATCTTCCACGAACTTCTGAAGCTCCTCGATGTAACGAACAGACATCAAGTACTTCTGCACATGCGGGAGGGTCACGAGGTGATCTGTGAGGAGGATGTCGAGGGTCAGACGTGTGCATGTATATATACACACACGTGGATCTGAAATCTCCCTACAGATTTCACAACTAAATATCCTTCGAACTGACCGTATGTGCAGGACATCTGGAGGTCAGAGATCACCCGCAGGATGTTGTTCATCTGATTGGTTCTCTGCTGGGTCTCAATGATGCTGTCAGACGCAGGATAGGCCGAGTCGATGTAAATCATGTCCAGCAGGTAGATCCCTGTGTGTGAGAAATGGAAGCGAGATGGACTATAAGTATTCGTGTTATTTATGGATTTACTGAAATGGAAATTTAGTCTGATATGATAGTAATAATATAATTAGCTAGGATGATGTATCACAATGAAAAGATGTATTTTGTCATACTATAAGTCTAACAAAGAGATAAAGCACCTTCATGCACAGTTACAGTTTATTACCTCAGTCAAGCTGTGATACACATTACACATACTGACTAACAAGAACCAGGCATGTACTGCAGGAACAAGTGGACACTATTGGCCTTAATTTATCCCAGAATGCATCTTGATTCAGAGGCGAGGCAGAAATTACACATCTGCACGGCATTCACAATTAGATCTTTTCTAATCTTCTATTTGATTTCTGCATAAGTATCTGATGAGACAAGAAGCGCTGATGTGAAGCTCTGAGGCAGTCATGCTTGGGTAATTACCTTATCCCATGTGTGTCTTTAACATCAGGGTGTGTTTGTGATGATGGCACACTACTAAAGTACACTGCAGTACTCATTGAACATTGATCTCTTCATGAAACAATCCAAACCAAAAAAGCCTACAAACCCTTCATGTTGCTCCAAATCTGTATTTGATTTCCTTTCTTGTGTGGAACACAAAATGGGAAGTTAGACAATGCCTGAGCTGGATTGCCAAGCTCCAAAAAAGTACAGTAAAAGTAGCCTGACAGTATGAATCATCCATCATCTATTTGCATGGAAGATAATTATAGTGTTAAGAAAAATTTAACTCCCAATTTAGTTTTATTACTTTATCGTTTTGACTGTTCAACTTTTATCTCATAATTAAATATTTTGTCACAATTATGACTTTTAATCTCTTGATTTCAATTAATTATTGCATAATTAGGACTATGTATCTAATCATTTTGATTTTTATCTCATATTTATGACTTTTATCTTTAATTTAAATGTTATATCTGGTAACTATGACTCTCTTATCTCAGAATTAGCTTTTCATCTCATATTTTTAATTTATGTCATAATAATGACAATCTCTTAATTTGATTTATTATTTCAAAATAAGGATTTAGTATCTCATAATTTTGGCATTTTATCTCATGATTATTAGTTTTTTGTTTTTTTTTTTTATGATTATTATTTTTATAATTTTACTATCACATAATTTTAGTATCACATAATTGTGACTTTTTTATCTCATAATTAAGATTTTTTCCTCTATGAATTTGCCATAACTATGATTTACAAAAACATGTTTTTTATTTGGTGTAAATGGGCCATTCTTACATCTAATTTTGCATTTCATAGAGGAAGGAAAATAGCACAGGACTGTAATAATATGAAGGTGAGCATAATGAAAAATTATAATTTTTTTGAGTAAATAACTCTAATAAACCTTTAACTAGTTTAACTTCTACTATGAAAAAAAAAGAAGCAAAATGCAATCCATAATCTGAATTAAACTCAAAAGACAAGCGGAGATAAATTAGAGACTAATTGAGAGCAAAAGGCCTTTAGACGTGTTCAGTGATCCTCACTGAGAACCACTGGAGTGACTGCAGCAGTTCAGCTGTGGAAAGAATGAAAAAAACGGTTTCCACCAGAACAGCTGAGGTCTCTGGAGAGTGAGAACAGATGTATGAGGCAACATAAAGCATGTGGCATCGCTGTGGAGGAGATGGCACGGCCTCCTGCAAACTATCAGATGGGTTTCAGTAATAAAACTGGGACCCCCGCACCGCAGTGGTGTTCCTTACAGTATGCCAGCGTACACTGCATTGTTCAGATAAAAAGTTGCTTGGCTCTATAAAATCAATAAATGAATACTCTTAATACACTTATGGCATTGTACACAGCATTGGTTGGGTTCATTGGTTGGTTCCAGCAAATTGCTTTGAATCAACCAATGAAACAACCAACCAACAAACCAACCAATGAGCGAACCAATCAACCAATCAATAAATAAATCAAACAATTTACAAACCAACGAACCAACAATCAACCAATGAAACAACCAACCAACAAACCAACCAATGAGCGAAACAACCAAAGAACCAACTAACGAATCAACGAATGAACCAACAAACCAACCAATCAACGAATGAACCAACAAACCAACCAATCAACGAATGAACCAACAAATATCTAACCAACAAACCAACCAATGAACCAATCAATGAACGATCCAACCAACAAACCAACAAACAAACAAACAAACCAACAAACGAGCATACCAAACAACCAACAGAAGAACCAAGTTTCAACAAACCAAAGAATAAACCAACCAACTAATGAATCAACAAATGAACCAACCAACCTACCTACCCATCTAATTATACATATATATATTTACTTATTTATATATAAGAGGAGTAATTTTCTCAGCTATCAGGTGTTGCAAGCTTAATTTTGGACCTGCATTTGTGAATAGCCTTGTGTAAATATAATGTCTAGGAACAGTAAAGCAGTTTTCTTTGGACATTCTTAGATGAGATTAAACACAAGGAAAGTTTATCTTCTCTACTGATTCATGCGAAGGGGAAAAAGTTGCTGGTACTCTAGCAAATAAATGTTTTAATAAAAACCACATGGCTGGATTTAAACTGAGAAAGGAAGTCAAAGCATAAATCAGACTAATATGACTAAAAATCCTGCTCATAACTATGTAGTCAATTGGTGGTGCCCTGCTAGTGATTAGAAGAGCATTATTTGAGCAAATGACCAGGAGGGTTAGTTTAATATGTCAGCTTATTTATGGTGCCCTGGATAAACTGCTGCAGGCTGCTGGTCCTCAGCAAAACAGATGGAGATGTTCATCTAAAGAATCATGTGTTTCTGTGCTGTAAACCAAACACATATTTAAATGGCCCACAGCAGTGGCACAGCATGACAAATTCTATTAAACCCTGGGTTCATTTGAGCAAGAGACCACAAGAGGTGATGTGTAACCATGAATAAAATGATAATCACAGACATAAGCAACAGTCACATTAGCCAGAGTAAAGACACACTTTTTTAAAAAAGTTATATTTATGGGCATTTTAGTGCTTTTTTTAATGTGACAGGACAGTAGAAAGGTGACAGGAAAGCATTGGGTTGGGTTGATACTTTGCCAGGTCTTTGCTGCAACTTGTTGTTGTTTCTGCCTTTAGTTTTGTCTTTAGCGAGTGAATGCAGCTCAATCAGGTTGAGATCAGGAGATTGACTTAGCCATTGCAGAATAATCCACTTAATTACCTTTAAAAACTCCTGGGTTGCTTTTGCTGTATGTTTTGGGTCATCATCCATTTGTACTATGAAGCACCGCCCAATTAACTTTGCTGCATTTGACTGAATCTGGGCAGAGAGTACATCTCTATACACTTCAGAATTCACTCATCATCACTAAACACCAGTAACCCAGTGCCACTGGAAGCCATGCACACTCATGCATCACACTGCTCCACCATGTTTCACAGATGATGTTTGGTGCTTTGGATCATGAGCTGTTCCAAGCCTTCTCCATGTTTTTTTCTTCCAGTTGTTGTTGTTTGGTTTGGTTTTTATTTCAGCTGTCCAAAGAATGCTTTCCAGAAGTGCTCTGGCTTTTTTAGATGTTTTTTGGCAAAGTCTAATCTGGGCTTGTTTGCAGCTTGTGGTGAAGCCTCTGTATTTGCTCTGGTGAAGTCTTCTCCTGATTGTAGACTTTGACAGAGACACGTCTGCCTCCTAGAGAGTGTTCTTTTCTTGGCTGGATGTTGTGAAAGGGTTTTTTCTTTACCATGGAGAGGATCCTCCGATCATCCACTACTGTTGTCCTCCGTGGACGTCCAGGACTTTTTATGTCGCTGAGCTCACCAGACTATTAATTCGCAGCCTAACAATCGTCTGTTTCACTTATATGGAGAGATCCTTTGACTGCATGATGTGGGTTCACAGCAACAGCTTCCAAATGCAAATGGCGCACTTAAAATAAACTCCAGACCTTTTACCTGCTTAAATGAAGCAGAAATAACGAAGGAATAGCCCAGGCCTGTCCATGAAACAGCTTTTGAGTGAACTGTCCAATTACATATGGTCCCTTGAAGGGGGGGGGGGGGGTACATATTAAAGAGCTGTAATTCCGTAACCTTTCCTCTTTGATGAGAATACACTCAAATTAAGCCCATATTCATTGCATAACTGTAACTTGAATATGGTTTGGTCAGCAGCTAAAATAATAAAAAATAGTGCCTGTAACCAAACATATATGGACCTAACTGCTTCACTTTTGCCCAAATATAGCAATAAAATGCCAGAAACATGGCTGAAGTAGATCAGTTGTGAACACAACATCTCCACACATCCAGGAACAGCCTTGACACAATCTGAGTCACTCTATGGCTTCTCAACACAATGACATCAGCGCTCAACATGACAATTAACATCTCTGCCATTGTATTACCAAAGTCTGCCTGTATCCATGCACAAAGTGATAAAAATCTTGCAACACATCATTTCCTATTTCAGGGTGTTATCAGCAGGTTTCGTGAGATTCACCCAAACGCTTGAGCTAAATATAAAGACGGAAACTCAGCTTGACAGCATCGGATGAAGGTTGTGGGAAGGTACAGACAATGTTGCACAAACAACTACAAACATCGAATTGAAGTTTACTGCTCGTCTTCTGCATGGGGTGTGTGTTTAGTTTAAGGTCATCTTTTGTTTTTCCAGGAACAACCTGATGAAAGACCCACTGATGAGATGTTCAGACTAAACAGGATCAGGGTGAAGCTCTCCGGTGCCCTTAAAAGGCAGCAGTGTGGCATCTTACATAACAGAGTCTCAAAGCACATGGTGAAAACCTGATGGATCGAAGAGTACATCATCGTTCCTTTCCTTCTATTGCAACATTCACCTTGGACAGCACAGCTCTGCATCATGTGCTGTTCTTATTACACAATCGGAGACGTGTGCCCAAAGCGACTGTGAAAACGTGCTGAAGCAAAGTTCTCAAAGTTGTGATTTGCTTCCAAGGCTGATCGTCCAACACAAACCAGATCTTTGCACATGCGACGAGCTCTGGTTTTGTTCATCCAGTGTTGTTCCTCGGCTGTGAGAAACGGCCTTTTGTCTGAAGTGTTTTATAGCTACATGTCTGCACAAGTTACTATCTTTGAAAAATGATGTACTTCAAGTCTGGCTTGCAATGCAGGCTCTCTCTGGATTGTTCAGCTTTACTCTAAGCATCAATATATGCTTGGGACAATTTCTTATGCTTAATCATGCATGCACGTGACATGAACTAATGAAATGCTCAAATTGTTAATCGTAATTATTTGAATTATTATTTATGAACATTAGCACAGGAAATGTAGTGTGGAAAAGTTGGACAAAACAGCTGCTCGGCAGTAAGCAGTAAGCTCATGCACACAAACCAGTGTCACTAACTAAAAATAGTAACACTACTACATTACTCAAAAATGTCTGTTTAATAATTTATATAACAATCCTCATTGTACTGTACCAGATAAATACTGCTCTGATTAAAAAAATATGAAATATACACCTTTAGGGCAGGGTTTCCTAAACTAAATTGGTTAATTACATAAATCATAAAAATGGCAAATTAAAATAAATAATTTTAAATAAAAAATATTAAAATAAATACTTTATATTAAATATATATATTTTTTTATTATTATTATTATTATTTTTTTTTTACCTGCATTACTACCATTAACCGTTATTAGAACCAATGTGTCGTTAAAATACTAATCTATTACTTTACTGAAATATTATGCTCTAATTTTACTGAAATATAAAATTTTGGACATTAAAATTTTACATTTAAGGGGGACTTTAAATAAATATTTTATGTAAAAGAGGTTGACAAAAATGGGAATTGGGAATACCTGGTTTTGCACGTTTGTTGTAACTATTTTTTCCTTTAATGTTTTAATATGTAAAAAATATTTTTATATAATAATCCTTATTGTACTGTGTCAGATAAATACTGCTCTGATTATTAATTATATAAAACGTCAAATTAAAATAAATACTTAAAATTTACTAAAAGTTTAAGTTTACTAAAAAAAAGTGTAAAAGTTACTTCAAGAAAATAATTAATGTCAAAGAAGTTCAAGTGACAAAAAAGCTTGTGAAGTTGTAAATAAAACAAAAATTACTGAAGCAGGGCTTACAAGAAAACACTATTTCAGTCCTTCTACGTCAAAATTTCACGTTTAATTCAACATGTTACTTGTTGTTTCTTTATAATTATTAGTGAAATCGACTATCAATTTCTGAGTGAATATTGTTTAAAAATAAATCCAAATGTAGTAGTGTATGCCTTTGTACCTCATCTAACAATCAAGGGCACGTCATTTTACATTAAGGTATTAAGACACACCTTTTAAGGATAAATAACATACTAAGTTTTTCTATTGAGGGCAATGCCAACCCTGTTTTGGAAGTAAAACAATGAAACACACAGCTTTAGAGGAGACTACAGCACATATGAAGAAGTCCTGCATTCAATTGTTCAGAAATGCACATAAACACCAACTGTGCCAGTGGAATTTGGGAAGGACCTGCAGTGATTCGGACAAATGCTCCACTGCAATCCAAGCAAAAGTGGACAGAAGGGACGTCATGTTATTCTTTGGCCAATTATCTTAAGTGAGCCAATTTTATGGACGATTTTAAAGCATAAGCTTCTTTCAGAACACATTATCATCTTCATGTGTAATTATCAGCTCATCTCACATCACATGCCAAGACAGATTCCCTGCGAACAACGCGATGAGGACAGAGAGAGAGCGATGAGGAGACATGTTTGGACTGCGGAGGATATGATGTAGTGGTTACATCTCCATGTAAACACTCAAAATCTTATCAGATGAGTCACAAAACACATTTCTCAGACCAAATGGATCGAGAGGAACCACATTGTTCTTGTTAAAGTTATTTTTCTCTATGAACTTGACAAATAAACATTGTAGAGGTTCTCAGACAGTCTATATAATGACATAAGTGTTTCATTTATGACTCAAGCATCCATAACACACCTTTTTTGGATTTACGGATTATGGACTAATTGCTAAGGTGTTCATACTGTTCTTAGAATGTTGCTATGTGGTTGCTAGGCAGTTCCGAGTGTTTTCACTGGTTTCTCAGAAAAGATGGAAGAGTTAAAGATTTGGCATTAAACTCTTTGGTGTGAAAGGTACGACGTGGATCAGTGGCTAGGGAGAAGTTTTACAATGGATTACAATATATACACTACCATTCAAAACATTTTAGTTAGAAATCAATTACTTTATTCAGCAAGGATGCAAAAAATTGGTCGAAAGTGACAGTTAAGATATTTAGAATGTTAGAAAAGATTTCTATTTCAAATAAATACCGTTCTTTTGAACTTTCTATTCATCAAAGATTCCTGAAAATAATGTATCACAAAAATACTAAGCAGAAAACATGCTTATAATCAGAAATGTTTCTTGAACAGCAAATCAGCATATTAGAATGATTTCTGAAGGATCATGTGACACTGAAGACTAGAGTAATGATACTGAAAATTCAGCTTTGATCAAAGGAGTAAATTTCATTTTACAATACATTCACATAGGAAACACTTATTTAAAATGATAATAATATTTCACAATATTACTGATTTTACTATATTTTAGATCAAATAAATTAAGCCTTGGCGAGCAAAACAGATTTCTTTCAAAAACATTATCACAGATACAAAACGTTTGAATGCTAAAAGTATGCAGCCACCAATTACTGTTTTTTTTGGTCATTTTACGATGACAAAATTGCAAGTAAAGTATCATGTATACTGCTTTAACTGCAATGCCAGAGTTTTGACAGAAATCACTAATCCAGATGACCAAGTTTTGATCAATAATCTGTGTTTATACACAGGAATTATCCTAAGAGTTACTAAATTTCTTCACTTTGACATCAGTTACTTTAAGATACATGTGATCTTACCCACAGATAATGACCTTCTCATGCGGCTACATCTAGAAACCATCACTCAAAACCACACTAGATCAAAACTATGAGGTGGTTTCTCCACACTAAAGCATCTGAGTGACCTCTGAAGTAGCTCATTACGCCGCCGCTGGTTTTCACATCACCACTAAAACATAATAAATAAACAAACTTTCCAAGCAGGGGCAGCGTGGCTTGGCAAGCCGCTGGCCTATAATCATAAATCAATCCAATAAAGGTGCCGGCCCACGATTGGACACAGCTCCCCTGCTGCAGATAAATGGACACAAGCTCTGATCCAAGAGGACTCTGCCAAACGTCCATTCCAGACCACAACATATACCTGACACAATGGGTAGCGGTCAGAGGAAAACTGACTGACGAGAAAGTGAAAATGCAAAGGAAAAAAAAAGCGAGAGAGAACAGAAGGTGATGAGTAAAACAGACAATGGACAGAGTCATGTCTGTGTGCGGTCCATTTCACATCTTTAAAATGATATTCAGCCAATTTGTGGACCCCCAACTTTGTGGAAGCTAATGGGGGGTGATACATATACAAAAAATTTTTGTTTTTGTGTGTGTTATATGTGAATTTTTATGTGGAGTATAGAGTGTGATATGTGAGAGGAGACACAGAGGGGGATATGTGGTGTAGAGAGAATTTTATTTTTAGTCAGTTAAATTAATCAGCTTGCTACTTGCTTCTGCCAATACATCCACAGACATGCTGCTGTGAGCATGTAAGAAATACTGCTGCTGCACATATAACATATGTGACCCTGGAGCACAAAAGCAGTCTTAAGTCTCTGGGGTATATTTGTAGCAATAGCCAACAATACATTGTATGGGTCAAAATTATTGATTTTTTTTTTTAATGCCAAAAATCATTAGGATATTAAGCAAAGATCATGTTCCATGAAGATATTTTGTAAATTTGCTATCGTAAATATATCAAAACTTAATTTTTGATTAGTTATATGCATTGCTAAGAATTCATTTGGACAACTTTAAAGGTGATTTTCTCAATATTGTGATTTTTTGCACCCTCAGATTCCAGATTTTCAAATAGTTGTATCTCGGCCAAATATTGTCCGATCCTAATAAACCATACAACAATGGAAAGATGATTTATTCATCTTTCAGATGATGTATAAATCTCTATTTAAAAAACTGACACTTAAGACTGGTTTTGTGGTCCAGGGTCACATAAATGAAATAACCCCCATAGAGCATACATGAAATTACCCCGTAGATCTATACATGTGGAGCTGGGGAAGGGTTTCTGAAACTGCTACAGGAAGCACTAGCCGAGTATTTAAATAATGAGAAGCGAGCTCATTGGCTGCTGATGCAAAAAGAAACCAGCTCGCCATGTGGATATTGATATGATTATATCAGATTGAGTAAGAACCTTTAACCTGCGCTACCTAGAGTTTTTTAGTTTTTATGCTGTACACTGAAATAACATTTTTAATGAGCATCTTTTTCTTTTTCAGTTAAAATATAAAAAAAATCCTTAATATAAGATTACATCTTACATCTGCAGAAAGTAAGTGTATTTAGATTTTTTTTTTAACTTATATTTAATATTAATATGTAAAACAAGTGAAAAAAATCTGCCAGTTCAGAGAGATAAATTACATTCTTATTAAAGATACATAAAAAAACAAGTCTTATTCAGTGTTGCTCCAGTAAATTGATAATGAATGAATGAATGAATAAATAAATAACATTAATGTAGTGGAAAATCATTAATATTATTTTTAGTATTTTTGTTGTTTTTAATTATTTTTTGTTACTGTACATTAATATGATTTTTACCCACACCCATGGCCTTTATTGCATGCTTTTTTAAATCTAATTGAACCCTGATGAATAAAATAGTCACATTATCTACTAAATCATTTTCAGCTGAATATTTTGTCTTAGTGATTAAGATCTGGAGAGGATTTCCCCCAAAAAATGCTTGTTGCTTTTATCACATAGTACTTTAACCGTATTGGGATCATTTGTGTACTTTTTAAGCATTGTTACACTTGTGGTGTTCCTGCTCAAAAATGGCAGGCCTCCAAAAAATGGCTCATAAATGTGGTGTTATGCTTTTTAACATTTTTTAACTGGTTTTCTTTCAGACATAGAGGTCACCAGAAGCACCTGTCATTCATCGAATAAACTTTGAATCCTCTGAAGAAACTAAAGGAAGTCAAACTCTCGAGAAAGACATCAGTACTGTAACTGCTTTTAAAAATGAATTACTGGAACAGTAAAAGGAGGCGGAATATAAAACTGTCATCATTAATACAATAACTAAAGGGAAAATTTGCATTAACACAATTAAAAAATAAAAAATAATAATAATTTTAAACTTGCATTAAAAAAAACCCAAAAACACCACAACAACTACTTTATGCATCTCAAAAGCTGGCATAATTCTCAGTAATTTTACAGTTTAGCCACGCAGCTGCAAGCGCGATCATCACAAAACTATTTAGTCTAAATACAACCACTGCACCGCAACGAAACATCATCATGTTCACAACATACAAATTTCATTAACGCTAATCCGTATAACGTTGCATGCAGTCATTCCTCTGCTGGGAAAAAGTGTGTTAATGACAGGCCACGTAAACTCAGCTCTGCAGGCCGTTCCAAAAGATCGGCTTCTAATTGTTGTACATTTGTGCTTGATTTTTATAACCATACACAGATCAGCACTCAGTGCTTCCAGCTGGACGTCCCACACGCGGATAAGGTAGATGTGACTTTAAAGCAGTTAGTCTGAAGGGACTGTGGTGGGAATTGCGTAAATCAGCTGACAGCTGTTGGGATTTGTGGCCGGCAGCTTTGGGCCTGTAAGAATGCAGCTCATCACACTTAATTCATCATGACAATCAGAAAAACTAAAAGATTCACCCAGAGCAAAAGCTAAACTACTCGCATGCAATGCATTTATACTATCGATTAGCCGGTGTACTGCAAGACGCTGGCAGAAAACAAGAGGAATCAATTTGGCATACTGGATTCAAATACATGTCGTTTTTCGGTAGTCTAAACAACTTAGCAGGGAAAAAACAGTCTAAAATCTTTTCAAACTCAATATTTGTATGTAGCTTGAAATCTAAGGTTAAAAAAAGGTAATTTTGACTTTTTTCATAAGTCACATTTCTTCTCACAATTCTGAGCGATTGCAAGATATAAATTTGCATTTCAGAGAAATAAAAATAAATATTAAAATATTAACTCACAATTCTTTCCTTGCAATTTTGATTTTATTTTTTGTTAATATATTATATGATATTTCTTTTCTTGATTTTTTTTATTTTATATCTTGGTTTTGAATTTTTTTTTTTTTGTTGTTTTTTTGAATTTATATCTCGCAATTCTCACTTTTCCTTGAAATTCTGAAGTAAAAAGTCAAAATTGTGAGATATAAAATCGTAATTGTGAGGGGAAAAGAACTGAGAGATTAAAAAATTAACCTTTTTTTTATTCTGATGTGGAAACAAGCATGACTTTTTCCCCACACAAATGTGAGTTAAATTCAAGAAAGAAATCAGAATTGTGAGACAGAAACTCAAGAGTTGCGAAAAAAAAGCTTGAATTGGATGAATAAAAAGTCACAATACCTGTTCTATGGCATTGAAATCTGTGCTGTTTAAAAGACACAACAAAATTCATTAATCTTCACTCAATTTTTCTCTAAATTGGGCATATCATTTGCTATAAAACAATAGGGAATGTTTAAGTGATTTCAAATGCACATGAATGAGTAAAATTCAGTAAAGTATCTGATGCTTGTGTTGTCTCATATGTCTTAGATTAGAAATGACAAGAACAGACGAGCAGAGAAAGTTCTTTCCACGCAGAAAACAACTTTTAAAATTTTGCAATGTCTTTACTGAAATTCATTCCTCTTAGATGCTTTAAAACACTTTAAAGGTCTTTAAAGACCAACAATCCGATCCCTGTCTTTTATCCAATGTGGAAATCAAAGGTTAACAACCTGAAATTACCACTGGCTCTTTATTTAGCGAGCGCTACCTAACTGCTTGTTTGTTAATGGTGCGAAAACCATCCAAGCGTGATGTCACGGTTTCATCACTTGCACAATAGCAGTCAGTCATAAAGATTTCAGATTCAATCTGGCACTGTGTGTAGTCTAATCAAAGCTTTATTCCACAACAAAAAGTCCCTTTTGTCAGTGCATCTATCGGTACAGGTATGTGCGTTTGAGCGTAACCGTGTAACGGTGTCGATTAGCACAATGACAAGCTACAGCACACTGACTGAGTTTTACGACTCTACACGGGTGTGAGATCTGAGGTAATAAGTCTGAGCTGTCAAGTGATTGTTTGTGTGTGTTAGGAGGGTCAAGGGTGCAAAACTGCTCTGAAATGTTGACTCTGCACAACCATTTGTGCCCAAGCTCTTGTGATAAGTTGCAGGTTTTCCGACCGTCGCACAAGATACGAAAACAAATTAACCCAGAAAACCCACATGCAACGAATTAGCCTGGCATGTGGAGCCAAATGAGCCGAGGGGCAATTTTATCCCCATTTGAAGGCGCAATGGACACGGCTTGATCTCTCGAGTGTTTCCAGCACGAAGGACAGCGGTGTTCGATGAAGATGGATATAATAACAGGTTTGTTTGGGCTCATGCTTGGCTAATGAGCTGACATCACGCTTGGATGGTTTTCTCGCCATTAAAAAACAAGCAGGCACAGTAGCGCTCACTAAATAAAGAGCCAAAGGTAATTTCAGGTGGTTAAACTTTGATTTTCACACTGGATAGCAGACGGAGATCTGATTGTTGGTCTAAGTCTACATGGTAAGGGTTTTACTGTGTTTTTCACACCACGAGCACCATTAGACGACTGGGACTCTGGGTGAGGGGCAATAAAAATAAAGCGAGTATGATGGTCTCAACACATGGAGGGGATTTTAGGGAGGACGGTCCTCAGAAACCAGAGGAGACCCTACTCATAAACCAATCCTCAACACGCTTGAGTGTTCACTATAAAAAACATACATATATTTGGGTGAAATAGTAGCCAAGCTCACAGTCAAAACATAAACACAGCACTGGATGTTTAATTGCTGAGGAAGGATATATATGCCGTGTCTAATGTGCAGACAGTATGTTTATGCACGTTGCTTTATGTTCTTGGACCACGCTGGAAGCTTATCGTATGTTAATCATTCGAAATGTTTAGTCAAGTCAATCGATTGCTGTTAGATCAGGGCTTCCCCAAACTTTTTTGTCAGCTGAACCTCTTAGATGTAAAATATTTACTTGAAGTATCCAAGATTTTGAGGTAGGCCTAATATTTCAATAATTTAATGACACGTTTGCAGTTCATGGTTCTCTGAACAGAACAGATAAATAAATAATGCACGATTAAATATGTAGTTTGTTCAGTTGATAGTCACATGAAATGATTCCACGAAACCATGAAATACCCTTAAACATTTTTATTACTTGGAAAAAAATAAATAAACAAACTGAAATAAAATGTATTTTATATCATCTAGTTGCCAAGGCAACATTTCTCATTTGTTTACTTTGTTAAAGTAATAAAATAACCAAAACTATACACACACACACACACACACACACACACACACACACACACACAAAAACCTAACTAAAACACACACACAGACAAAACTAAATTCCTAAAATTAAAATAAAATCTAAATATTAATCTAAAATTAAATTTAATTTAAAATATTAACAAAATTGTGATGTTAAAATAAGACTGACTTGGGAAAAGATAAATGAACACAGATTGTGTATGTCCTCAATGGGACAGTTGCAAAGTCTACATTTTTATTTTATTTTTTTTATTTAATTACAATGTTCCACTGGGCACACATGATCTTTTCTGATTTTCTTGGATGTTTGTAAGCAGAGAAACTCTGTAATTTAAGACTGACCTCATAAGATCTGTCTCTTGACTGGTATATAAAAAAACTTTTATTCTAAGTCCACAATTTGGTGGAAAATGCAGGAATAAATGGACAAAAAGGACAAAACAGAAATTACTGGTAAATTTTGGTCAACCACTTCATCCATACAAAGCTGAACTGAGCTAATTTAGAGTTTCGGTATGAAATAAGCAGTTGAAGGCCACAGCTACCATAGCTGGCCTGAGGGTAGACTGAACTTCAACATGAAAAGAGCGCGAGAAAGAGAAGAAGGACACAGAAAGCAGCTCATTAGGATGTGTGTACACACTGCTGTTTAACAAGCGTCTTTGATCAGAGGTCACAGGGAAAGGGTCGCCCAGTAAACAGAAAGGTCCTGGTGAGTTTCCTTTCAGGTCTAACATTCCTCTAGAGTGTCCTGATGACAGACGTCTTCCCTTTTCTGTGCTTCAGTTTATAAAGAATAAGGACTTGACAAGTAATGGCTTATGGGTTCACTTAAACTACAAACTTGTAGAATTACTAAAAATCTTTGGGGTTGGTGAGATGTTGCTGAAAGAAGTCTCTTCTGCTTACTAAGGCTGCATTTAAATGCATTTGACCAAAAATACAGTAAAAAATAAATGTGAAATATTATAAAAATTTAAAAGAACTGTTTTGTATGTGAATATATTTTAAAATATAATTTTTCCTGAGATCAGGAATTGTTCTTGATCCTTCAGAAATCATTCTAATATGATGATTTGCTGCTCAAGAAAAAATGTCTGATTATTATCAATGTTGAAAACTGTGAAACTTTAAATTTTTTTCGGGACTCTTTGATGAATAGAAAAAAAAAACAGCATTTATTTGAAATGGAACTCTTTTGTAACATTATTAAATCCTTTACGGTCACATTTGATCAATTAAATGCATCCTTGATGAATAAAAGTATTTATTTAAAACTTATTTAGTCTGTTTTATTATTTGGTAATTTAACAAAGCATTTAATAATCCTGAAACAAAATATAAATATTAAAAAAAACTTGGGAACAAAATGTTGCTTTGGCAAATAACTGTTGAAGTTAAATTAAGAAATTAAGTCGAAGTTTAATCCGAAGTAGGCCTACTAAAATTATTAATTCAAATACAATAAACTTAAATGAAACCAATAATACAATTTTAATAATGATAATAATAAATTATATACAACATTTATTTAATATATATTATATCAAAAGCGCATAATAAATATACAAATGCAAATTAAAAATTGTGAAAAAAAGCAAGAAATTAAAACTGAAAATATAAAAATAAAAATGAAAGCTAAATTTACAATAATTAAAAAAAAAAAAAAAAAAATCTGCATATAATGATGGGATGAGGTGAGACTTTTTAAGAGGACATTAACCAGCTCTCCTTTTACCCCTGTGGTCCTGTGGTCTCTGTATGATTTCCTAAATGTTTTTAGATTTACTGTAAGTCTGAGCTCTTACCTCATCCTGTTTTACAGCTGAGGCTAAGAACAGCATCTGCTGCCAAATTATGATCCCATCCACAGAACAGCGAAGGAAAAGCTGCGCAATCCAACACTTGAAGCTTCACATAACCGCCTGCGATACAAGCACGTCCTGAGCTTCTGCCTTTGACTTCAACCTTATTTATTAATGACAGGAACATAAAACAGGAAAACATATGGACAAATGCAGTGCTTTGGCAAAGACAACACTGCTTGTTCCTTTGCATGCAGAATCAAATATATAATACATGTTTCTGGTCTTACTCTGAATGACTCAGTGCAAAAAAATGTCTTCATAGTCATTTAAGGCCACTAATTCGCTCTGCCTCTGAAACAGCTTTGCTTTTTAGCAATCCAAGACGGATCACATTAACTCCTGTTTATTTTATTCATTTTATATACTGTTTTAAATGTCCCACTTGTGGCCTAATGGATAGAGAGTCAGACTTGTACCGAGAAGGTCGTGGGTTCGAGTCCCAGTACATTTAACTATTTAAGGTAAGTAAAGAACTCCTAACTTTCCAAATTAAATACATCAACTCACTACCACAAAATCCTGTCTGCTCTACACTAAACATCTAAAACGCTTTACTGACGTGCAGAATCGTTCCCACTGGGTTTTGTCTAAGACTTTTATAGAAAATTTGTTTAAAATTTCTTTTGTATATGAATTTTTTATGAAAATGTACTTTCAGTCCATCCGAGATGTGGATAACATTGTTTCTTTATCTGATTTAGAGAAATATTGCATTGCATCACTTGCTCACCAATGGATGCTCTGCAGTGAATGGGTGCCATCAGAATGAGAGTCCAAACAGCTCATAAAAACATCACAATAATCCACAAGCAATCCACACCACTCCAGTCCATCAATTAATGTCTTGGGAAGCCAAAAGCTGTGTGTTTGTAAACAACAAATCCATCAAGACATTATAACTGTTGCTTCTGGCTAAAATATGAGTGCTTTCTCCAGTTAAAATCTGGTCTGAATCAGGAGATAGATCTGCACAGATCAAGCACCATTTACAAGCCAAAAAAAAGTCATAAACAAATATGTGGCTGGATTTTGATCTGAGAGACAACAGGAGAAGGACTTTCACTGGAGGAAGTGTTATTATTGATTATGAACTCAAAATTTGGCCGGAAGCAAGGGTTTGATGTTTAAAACGTCTCAATGATGGATTAGTTTCTTACAAAGTTGCAGCTTTTGACTGCACAAGATGTTAACTGATGGACTGGAGTGGTGTGGATTGCTTGTGATGTTTTTATCAGCTGTTTGGACTCTCATACTGATGGCACCCATTCACTACTGAGCATCCATTGATGAGCAAGTGATGGAATGCTAAATTTTTCCAAATCTGATGAAGAAACTCATCTCAGATGGCCTGAGGGTGAGCACATTTTTAGCAAATTCAAATTTTTAGGTGAATTATTTCTTTAATAGTCACTCTGCTTTTGTGTGGCCCAAGACAGCGTGAGGCGGATTTACTGTAGACATGCAGTGCGCTGCTGTTATCAGATTAGATTAGAACAAGGTGAGGGTGTGGTGATGATTTGGTTTGGTTTGAATTGAATGAGTTGAGTTCAGCTGTGGAGTTTAATTATAAATCTTTTCATATTGAAAAATACCATGTACCGTCTCCTTCACCACAGACTGTTGTGTCGAGTATCCCCTGAGCACCGAGCGGACTGCGATCTCCCTTTTTGAGGCTTAAAATGCTATTGTTAGTGTGACAGACACATGAAAGTGTGTGAGACCACACAGCAGCACAAACGAGCGAGTCAGCGGGAACAGAAACACCCATCAGCCTTTCCTTCAGTAATCTTGTCATGAATAGAGCCAGAATGAGAATCAGAATGATGACCAATTCCTGTAAAACAAAACTCTGAACAAAATGTGACCCGTGCAAAATCAGCCAGGGAGTTTCTATGAAGTTTCTCACTTTCTCGTTTTCAATGTAGGTTCTTGCTGGTTCACGTCTTCATTTATGAGAAACAGTAATCAAATATAATGAAGAGATGGTAAACACGAGCTTTCAGATACTTAACTCAAGGGCCTCTTTGTTACAGAGAGAGGTCTTTGTTCTGACAGGTGAGCAGATAGAGCGTGTGAATGTGTGTGGGCATGTGTCTTTATTGGCTGTCTCTTTTTTTTGTCCACAGGCAGCGTTGAAACAGTTGGACACACGTCACCCCAAAATTCCGACCATCAGATCAAACCATCTGAGCTCAAATCCCAGGTCTTCCTATTCAAATCAGCTCATAAACCCATTGCAAACACTGTAAACATGCCATTTATTTCACTTTTTCACTTTTTTTTTTCACTTTATACAGCACTTCCAAAGAGTTTTCAGTAATACTCTCTATGAAGCCTGTATATATTAAGGCATATATAAATGTGATTTCACCAATAAAAAAGCCGCGTTCGTAATGAATTAACTGCCTATGATAAAGTTATATTCTAAATAATAATAATAATAATAATAATAATAATAATAATGTATTATTATTGTTATTTTAATTATTAATATATTTAGTTGTTCAATATAATTAATTGCAACAGTAATAATAAAATCAAATTTAATTCAAATTTAGAGTCTGAACTATCCATTTCATAAAATAATAGAATGTTGAATGCATGCATAATGCTTTATAATACAACTTAAAAATAGCATGTTTTATTGTGAACTGTAAATGCATGTATACAATGCATCACACTCTTTAAAAAAAAAAAGCATTGATACCTTAATACATACAAGCTTCACCTGAAGAAATGGTGTTGAAATGCCAAATGATGACAGCAGCTGCTCTGTACAGTTGCAATATGACTGCAGCCACATGAACATTTGAGCAAAGCGGGCATTCCCGCTGATCACTTGCCAGGAATCCCAAGCAGCGAGGAACAATGTGCTGATGCAGGCGCAGCCGGTCACAAGATTTGGCATTAAGATGGACATAATGAAGACCACATCGCAAGCCGCCACAGACATCGCTTTGACACACATCAACACGCTCCTCCTGGAAGAGCTTTTTCAAGTTCACCTCTTGACATCCTCCTCTTTTATTTGGCTCACCTGTGTGTCCCATCAATCAGGCTCTCTGTCAGACAGGACGGGGTGAGATCATGTCTGAACCATAAACCTTGAAAGGGTAATATGCGCACATCCAAAAAACTTTAGGCAGGAGTTCGATCACAACCATAAACCTTCACAGGTTGTTTTACATACTGGACTCTACAAGCGTACAGATCAGCTACATGTATGCAGCCAAAAAGTGACGAGAAATTAAACATCTTGTATTCATGAACAAAAACATCTAATGGGGATCAGCAACTAATAATAAGATAATTTATAACCACATGCACCAAATAAAAATCCAACAAAGTCCTTTAGTCAGCTGCAGTGATGACATCTTCCAGTACTGTTTTTTTTTTAACTGTAAAATGACTATAAAAGCAATTATTTAAACAACTTTACAGTTCAAATAATACGTTTTGACAAAAACAAAGTTTATTAGTATATTCAGCCTAAAAAGTGATTATTTGTTATATATTTACTGTAATTCATCTGAAAAAAAAAGCAAACAGGCTAAAAATGCTAATTCACTCTCTGACAGTAGGTGGCGCTTACGGAAAAGCAGAAATGCAGCAAAAGCAGTGCTGTGCTTAAACACTGCTATATTATGTATCATATATAAAAAAAAATGGCATTGAAACTTTTCTCTAGTCAGTTCGCTTCAGTTTATTAATTTTTATATAACCAAATATAAACTCCTTGGGTTTGCACAAACGACATGAACGGCCTATTTCAATGTAAGAACCACATATTTAAGTGTATAAAAGGTGAAAGATTTGCAGGTATGGTACTAACCAGGTGCAACTTCACAAGTTTCCAAAGACAAGTGATGTCTGCCCACAATCACCGCCAGTATATCAAAACAGTTCTATATAAAATCTATTCACAAATTCATAGTTCATGAAATTTTTAAAGCATTTTAACATTACTTCAACTAATAAAAACTATAATAAATCATGTTACATA
The DNA here is from genome assembly GCF_018340385.1 of Cyprinus carpio. Lineage (NCBI taxonomy): Eukaryota > Metazoa > Chordata > Actinopteri > Cypriniformes > Cyprinidae > Cyprinus > Cyprinus carpio. Next base: position 33,426,052 of record NC_056601.1, on the reverse strand, counting down.
AGCATGAATTGAATGAAGCGGAATTATTTCATGTTTAAAGTCATTTCAAGTTCATTCGGTTTTAGATGTGCCAGAAAGTAACGTGGTTGAGCTGTAATTAACCAGTTTGTAATTTATAATTTCCATCAGTTTAACCCATTCAAGTCAAAAAACAGGAGGTTTTCATTACATTAAAAACTGATACACTGCATCTCTCTCATGTGACTTTCCACATCATGACTTCATTGAGAACACAATGAGCTCAAAAGAGCCAAAACATTATCCACAGCTGTCACTTTAGACATATCTGCACTTTATACACATTTCATAATATATGATTTGTTTTATTTTTGTACAGTCTTGACCAAGTATGAGCAAGTACGAACGATATGACTTAACAGACAGCATTAAAAATATGATTTATGTTTTAAAGGTGCCTCTTTACAGACTCAAGAGGGTGGGAAGCATGTTTAAATAGACAAAAATAAAAGTTTTTTTTCCCCATCAAAGCCACAGAAGAGCCATTTTTGGTTTCCCAAAGAACCTATCAGTGAATAGTGCATAAAATAACCATTTGTACCTAGTGTAAGAACATTTTAACAGTCTAAAGAATCTTTTTCTACTGTAAAGAACCTTTTGTCATGGAAGTTCCATGGATGTTAAAGGTCCTTTATGGAACCATCAACGCCAATCAACTAATTTTTAACAGTTTATCAATAGTGATGACCATTATTTCAGTACCGGGGGAGGGGAAAGGGGCGGGGCCAAACAAGAACAACACCATTACCACAAACTAGAGAGAGAGAGAGAGAGAGAGAGAGAGAGAGAGAGAGAGAGAGAGAGAGAGAGAGAGAGAGAGAGAGAGGAGAGAGAGAGAGAGGAGAGAGAGAGAGAGAGGGAGAGAGAGAGAGAGATGGAGAGAGAGAGAGAGAGAGAGAGAGAGAGAGGGGAGAGAGAGAGAGAGAGGGAGGGGAGAGGGGAGAGAGAGAGAGAGAGAGAGAGAGAGAGAGAGAGAGAGAGAGAGAGACAGCAGTGTGTTTTAGATGTGTTCAGTGGTGATGAGTGGAAGTTAAGGACGTCTCTCTCTAAATCAATGTGTCACTCAAAGTGAACATTTAACAGCAAGCAGCCGCAGGATCATTTGGACAGAGACTCCAGCAGGACGTGCAGACACATGCTGGGACACAAGGAGTGAACTTAAACCGCACTTAAAGAACAATTTACACCAGGACACAAAATGAGACTGTCACCCATCATCCTATGACAGGAGACACGCCGGGGGACGGAGAACAAGAAAGAGGGACAGAATAAGGACAGAAAGGACAGTGGTGGATCTGTGATGACTTTCACTTCAGGGACGACAACATCCAACCTGCCTGGAGAGAGATTGAAAGGATAAAGCAAAGAGAAAGAGAGAAAGAGCAGGGAAAATCAGCACACTATCCTGGTAGGATCTGTTTGTTTGATTAGAAACGCGATGAAGTCAAATGAATCATCTTCTCTGGCTTTTACTTTTATATTGTCATTCAACTAACAAATACACTCTACAAATTAATAGACTGGCACACAAATCATGCAATGAAAAGATTTCAAAACACAGACTCTATATTTCCAGGATTTGCAGAATAGCTTTATAGAAATGTGCATGACTTTGCATGATGTTTTGTTAAATTCCATTTCTCTGTCTGACCTGGCATTTTTTTTAAAATGCCTGATTCCAGGTTCTCCATAATTGGGAAAACCCTGACATTTAAAGAGCAATTACATTTATTCATTTAGCAAGCAATTTAATTTTTACAATTTGATTAAACCTTTTAGACCTCAAATAACAACAACAAAAACAACTTCTTGGGTTTTAGAAAAACTGTACACTGCACACCAGGTAATGCATGAAGTGATGAAACTTATACCTTGAATGCAGTCTAAGTCACTTTGAACAAAAGCATTTGCCAAATGCATAAATGCAGAAAGACGCACAAAACTCTCATCAACACATAAAAGCGTAAGTGAGAAATGCTCAGCATGCTGATGTTGTAATGGTAGTAATGATCCTCTAGCATGCAGAAGCATTCACAGTTTCCACAGAAACAATGACTGCCTGAACTTCACATCATGCAATCTAGTACTGGAGAACTTGAGGTCAGGATGGTATTGTTGTGTTGATTATGTTTATAATCAGTAAAATATGTTTTTATATTTTTTTGATTTTTTGGGTTAAGTTCTTCTCAGAAAACAATAAATGCAAATGATTCACTACTGATTCAAAAATCTATTGTCTTTGGTACTTGTTTGTCATTCACTCTTAAAATCAAAGGTTCTTTGTTGGCAATGACAGTCCCATGAAGAACCTTTAATCTCCATAGAACATTCCCATTCCATAAAAGGTTCTGTGGCATCACTGCAAAACCCCCCTTTTGAAATCTTTACAGTGTTATAGAACATCAAACTGAAATGAAAACAGGAGTAATTCCTAACCAATTCATCCCACATCATCACAGCAATCCCGTGAGCTGGATTTGTGCCCAAAAGACACGCTTTCGGTCTGAGAGTAAAGACTATATTTGCATTTCCTAAGTGAACACCAGTACTCACAGGACAGAAAAAGAAAGGTACAGTTAATGAATACTGAAAACGATCCAAGAAAGCCAGAGAAATCAGAGCCGGAGACCCTGATGACATCAGCGGCTCAAGCAGGCAGTGCACTATGACATCATCACAGCCGGGTTCAAATTCTAATTGGATTTTAAATACGTGAAATCTAAGTCAGATTTTGAATGCATTTTCATGCATGACACCATGGAAGTGATTCTGGCAGCGCTCAATACAGCAAAACAGACCCATGTGTTGCTTTATTGGTGATGACACCAAAACACTGTGTCTATATCACAAAACTGAAGAAAAAGAGAGCAAAAAAAGTGCAAGGTGTAAAATGTGCATTAGAACTGTAAGTCAACGTTTTTGTCACTTTGATGCAATGTTTTTTTCCCTAGTTGGGGTCATAAATATGGTCATTTTTACATGACGCAAAGGGTTAAACAATGCACAAATAGAGATTTATAAACTTTAATTTGTTAAATGTGTTAAAAGTTTACACAACAAGTGTGAACACAGCACAGAACTGTAATACAGGGATGGAAAAATCCTAATACCCAACAGACAGTAAACAGGTTTCCTAAACCAATGCCAAGACAAATGCACAACAAAAACTGCTCTAAAATAAAAGTTTATCACGGTTATGTAATTTTTAAAGAATATATGATTCATCATGCATGTTTGTAGCATGAGGTTACGTATCTTTGCCGAGGGTTTTGTGCAATCCTGTTTATGTTCTGCTTGATTGGACTACATTTTTTTTTGATGACTCAAGGCTATGAATGTTTGTTTGTGCATCCAGTCCAAACCACAAGACACATGATTCAGACATTAAAAATAAGTTAATAAAAATATTAGCATTAAATAAAGTAGCAAAAAATGTTAAACTATACTGTCTCAACTATATCACCTCCCTGCGGCAGTACTATTGTTTTAGAGCTCTCTTTCCAATGTTAACTTCGGAAACAATTCCTGAAACGAGTGGGAAGGAGCTCTTCCTTACTAATGAACACAATGAGAAACATGGAGAGCTGTGTCTGTTGCTATGGGAGATGGTCTGTACACACAACACACCAAACCAGGCACTGCGTGTGATCGATTTTCCCATCTGTGAATTAGAGCATTCCTGTGCTGGGGTGTAAATCTATGACTCAGTCATTCAATGACTAGAGAAATTAGAAAAAACAAAAAGCCCAGTTGACCCTAAAACAGCATCAAATGCATAAAATGTCATTTTTTACACTACAGTTAAAAATTTGGGCTCTGTAAGATTTTTTTAATGCTTTTATTAAGCAAAAACTCCAATATTTCCAATAAATACTGGTCTTTTGTATTTAATTAAATAATTTGTATCCCCGTTAAGAGTCATATCAATTTATAATATTCCTATAACATTTTATTTATTTATGCTCATCACAAATGGATTTATTTGATCTAAAATAAAGTAAAAAAGTGAAATATTATTATGATTTAAAATAATCACTTTCTATTTGATTATATTTTAAAATGTAATTTATTCCTGTGATCAAAGCTGAATTTTCAGCATCATTAATCCAGTCTTCAGTGTCATATAATCCTCCAGAAATCATTCTAATTTGCTGATTTGCAGCTCCAGAAACATTTGTTATCATAAATGTTCAAAGCAATTGTGCTGCTTCATATTTTTGGTGGAAACGATACATTTTTCCTTAAATAAATATTTCTACTTATAGTACAAAACCTCTTATCTGTTCATGTTCCAGCACAAAGACGCATCTCAGAGAGCCATGACCGTCCTCACTCTGAAGCACTTTCTTCTGGCCCTGCTGACCATCACCCTGTCCAGACCCGACTCTGCTTCGCTTGGGTTCGCCGAGGAGTTCGAAAGCCGAGACGACGTTCTCGAAAGCGAGTTCATGTACGCCAGTCGTCCCAAGCGCTCCGCTGACCCTCCCAGCGCCTCGGACCCTGACAAATGCTCCTACACCTTCATCGTGCCTCAGCGCAAGACCACAGGAGCCATCTGCGTGAACTCTAAAGAGCCGGAAGCCCTGCTGGAGAACCGCGTGAACAAGCAGGAGCTGGAGCTGCTGAACGGAGAGCTGCATAAGCAGCGGCGGCAGATCGAGACGCTGCAGCAGCTGGTGGAGGTGGACGGCGGCGTGGTCAACGAGGTCAAGCTGCTTCGCAAGGAGTCGCGCAACATGAACGCCCGGGTCACGCAGCTCTACATGCAGCTGCTGCACGAGATCATCCGCAAGAGAGACAACGCGCTCGAGGTTTCTCAGCTGGAGAACCGTGTGCTGAATCACACGTCAGAGATGCAGCAGTTAACCGCACGCTACCGGGATCTGGAGCACAAATACCAGCACCTTGCATCGCTTGCCAGCAATCAAAGTGCGCTTATAGTGCAGCTAGAACAGCAATGCAGGAGAGGAGGCTTTGTTGGCATTGGTGGAGGTGGTGGTGGTGGTGGAGGTGGAGGTGGTGTTGTACGTCAAACACAACCTTACCAGCCGCCTGCAATCCTCCCGCAGCCTCCCCAACATCGCCAACCACCTCCACCTCCACCTCCGGTCCACCATTCCCCCGCCAGGCCTTTCCACCCGCCGACCTACACCCGCCACAACAACCAGATGACCAATGAAATCCAGAGCGACCAAAACGTCAAAGCAATGCCACCGACTTTACCGACAGTGCCCCCTGAAACACACAGCTCCTCAACAGATAAACCCTCAGGTGAGTCTCTTCAGTGCCACTACTGTCATCATTTACTCACCCTCATGTTGTTCCAAACCCATACGACTTTCGATAGTCTTCAAAACATCAGAGATATTCAGATATTTACAACCATTGTGCATCAATGGTTGAAAATAGTCCTTAGAGGACAAAAATGTCCATGTTATAAATTTTTGTTCCACTTTCACAAGACATTTTTTTACCAACATCAGTCCTGAACATAACTACCAAAACTTCATTTAATTTCAGGGTTTTAATCCTCTAAATGCCAGTTTATTTATATAATGCCACTGTTGATTGAAAAACTACAGTATCATATCATATATACAGTATTATGGGTTTCAGTGGACATATTTTTCTCCTTAAGGTCGAAATATTAAAACTGCAATAAAAAATACACAAAAATTTGCTATTTTGCATTAGAGCAGGCATAATGATGAAAAAATAAAAGTCCCTAAGGATGCACAAGGGTTAATGAAACATAATAGCTTTTCTTTTTCTCGACTGAAAGTCCAGACAGCCAAAACTTGAAGTTCCAAAAATGGCCATAAAGGCATCATAAAACAAATCAGATTGGTGTAATCCAAGACTTGTGATGAGATACGATCGCTTCATATGATGAACAGATTTACTTTAAATTTTATATAAACACACATATGCAGAGCGCATCACATATGGTAAACATGGAAACCTAAGCAGGGGTGCCTAAATGAAACTAAATTAAAAACGGTTCATCATATAAAGTGATTATCTCTGTGTTTTGAAGATTAACCAAAGTCTTATGGGTTTGGAATGACATGAGGGTGAGTAAATGATGAAAATGTTCATTTTTCAGTGAACTTTCCTTTTAATATCATGTACTAAACCAAACCCATATGACTTTCTTATGTCGAACATAAAAAAGATATTTAAAAAAAATCAGTGAGGTTGAATGTTGTTTTGGACCCACTGGCTTACATTATATGAACAAAAACAATTTTATTGAAATACAGTATATACAATGCCCCCTCCAAAAGCTTAGAAAAAGTAGAATTTTTTAACAATATTAGCATAAATCCTCAATTTTGTGATGACTTTGCATTAATTTACAGCACAAAAACAAACATTTTAAAAATAAATCAAGAAAACATCTTAAAACCTGCTGAAATAAATCTTAAATAAATAATTAATCTTAACCTCTTGAGATCCAGCAAAACATTTTAGGAAAAATTAGTAGTTTTTCATGTCATTACACTGTTTAGTGCATTAAAAAAATGATATTTCATTCATAAGTTATGCTACGTCCTTGGTAGAGGACATTGGGACTCAATTAAAAAATAATAATAAAAAGACATGAATGAACATGCATAGGCACAAACAATTGATTTTTTTTTTAAATCACCAAAACATTTTTAGTTTTCATATTTTTTTTTATATTTTTTTAATTAAACATTCTTTGTTTAAATTAATTTTTTATGTATTTTTAAAATTATTTATTTTATTTATTTTTTTTATTTTTTATAAAGATAATTCTCAACTATAACAACAAGTTTTCTCATTTTATATATATATATATATATATATATATATATATATATATATATATATATATATATATATATATATATATATATATATATATATATATATAAATAAAATGAATCTATAAACTAAATCTAATTTGCATATGAATGTGTTTTTGGGGCAACATGTAATGAAAAAAGAAGTGTAATAATGGGAGTAATTAATTTTCATAATAATATATAATATTTCATAGGAATACTGAAATATAATTTCTTTCCCTATTAATTTGTTGTCTCTCCCAAAATGTGTAATAAAAATGCCCTCATATGACGTCTAATCAACGCCCTGTTTTGTAACAGAGTCATATTTTGATTTGAAACCCCATAACATTTTCCTGAGATGTTGATTTATGACACACAGTTTAATAATTAGTCAGATTTAAATGATAACTAAAAAATATTATCATATTTCCATAAGAGTGTCACTAAATTAATATCAGACATTTCTGAAGACCAAGGAGAGGGAGTGGCCATGGTGAAACTCCCAAACATTTGGTATCTCTGAAAAGCCCTGAATGTGCTCTGTACAGGACATCCAGATGGTATGTATACTCTCAGAGAAATTCACTAAAATATAATGTCCTCATGTGAGGATGCAGGGTCTCAGGATGTTAAACCAGTCGAAGCTGGTTCGCTGGTCTTAACTGGTTCCCTAGAAGGTGTCTGAGAAGCTAAACCAGCTAAGACCATCTTAAACCAGACCAAAAACTACTAGTTTAAGCTGGTTATTTTCAATAGAGGCTGAATATTGAAATGCTTTTTATTAGTTTTTTGTGTACTAAATTTAATTGCTAATCAATAATCAGACTGTCAGGCACAATTTGTGACATAAACAAAAAGACAGTATTGTTGCAATGATAACTGGAAGTGACTTTAATCCATTATAACAACAATAATATGGATTTCTGCTCATAATGTCCAAAACTCCTCCTGGTCCATTTCCAAACTTTCCAAACAAAAAGATGCTGTACGTTAAGTATATAGTTAAATACTCAAAGAAACTTTAAGCTCTGCCTAAATTATAGAAAATGTTAATTCATGACGCAAGTTAATTCCCAACGCACACTTCTGCAAAACATTATGAATAGCCTACGCAACAGGATCAGGGTGAGTAATGAGAAACATCTAAACATAACGCAGCCAGCGACCTTCCTTTTCTTGCAGCATTTCAGCGGATTAATAAGGTTAATTGTCTTTTGCACACCGAGTATGATTAATAAGTATGGACATGCATAAATGGTTTGGTTACATCAGCGCGTCCAAAGAAAACAGCCTAAAAGTTCAGCCACGCAAGCAACTCGTGGATTTCCCTGCCGCTGATCACTCGGAGCTTGGCCTCCGTCCCATTACAACACAATAATTTGGCAACACATTTCCTCTGAACTAAGAATGCACATTAATCTTGGGAGGAAAACCCTCAAAGACACGAAGCACTTAAAAAAAAGTCCTTAAATGGGGGATTCCAGACACCATTCAGCAGAGAAATCTGTGGTTTGACGGAAGGATGTTGATTAAGTGTTGTTTACTATTCTGCTATATGGCAATTTCTTTGTGGTAACTGGGGATTGTTTGCTTTAAATGTGGCTATATATGAAATGCAGTAATGACAGGGTGACGGTACATGGTTGTGATTATGTATCAATTCTCACTTTCCTGAAATCTCTCCCTCATAATATTATCAAAACACACACACATGGTATATTATTAATGCATGTTAGGTTAAAACATGGGATAAAAAAGTAACTCACAATTCTAAGAAAAAAGACAAAAACTATTGTGTGATTTTTATTTTTTATTTGTACTTTTTTATATTTTTATCCTATGGCAGAAGTATGCTTCTATACTACTGTATATCCAGTCCCCTGTTGTCTTTATAGCATGCCATTAAATCACGCCTCTGGAAGTTATTAGCAAGATTTTTTGCCCACAACAAACACTTGCAGCTTGCTAATATGCTTTGTTTTAACAAATGTAATGCGTCAGCTGACGACACCGTTCTAATAAACATCCCACACTGCATCAGTAACACAACTTACTACTTTATCATATGCACAGCACATTTAGTCTTATTTTCCACATGCAACAGATGAGTTATGCCATTTACAAATGCAAACATATATTTTACATAATGATACGCAAAATATGCATTACAAGATACCTTTGTTCCTTTTTTAAGTCGCTTTGGATAAAAGCAGGAGCTAAATGCACAAATGTAAAACATTTGTCATTTATCAGATGCTTTTATCCAATACAGCATATGAAAATATTTGAGGATGAAAAATAAAAAAACTTTCAATGCAAATCATTTTGGTGGCTCAAAACTAGTCTGATGCATAATATATAAAAAAGTAATTATACCTTAAAAAGCTTGTTTTATTACAATATATTTTGGCGAAAACTATTCTGAGAGATTATATGTCCTGTTTATGCAATGCATTTAACGTGAACACTAGTGCAAATGAGGTTTTGCATGACAACTTGCACTAAATAAATGTTCTTATGCATAAAATAGAGATGATGAACAATCGTCTAAAATCTTATACAGAATACAGAAGGTGCTCTCAGAAAGAGAATCTGATTTCAGAGCAGACTGCGAGTAGCTCTTACTCATGAGATGAGAAGGCTCTTTGTCATACCCTTTGGAGATCCTAATGCTTGATTATTCAGCAGCAGACAGCAAGAAAACTGCTAATCTGAATCGTAATGTCAAAAACAGCAGTCATAGAAAAGGCCGAGACTAATGAGAACAAAAACTGTGACGAATCAGATTCGTCTGAAGAGATTCCATTGTATTTTTCTATTACCTTTTGAGGGAGAATCAACAAGCGTGACAAAGGGTGAAGGATAATTTGAGACAGAAATTCAATCAATGTTCTCTAAAGTGGCTGACTTATGGATGAACGTCTCGCTATAATCCGTTAACTTTAATAGAGCAAGATATGGTTCATAATTGGTATGATATCAATTTGACCTGACTCTTCACTGATGACATACAATTTGCATGCTCACACTTAAAGAAATAGTTCACCCAAAAATGGAAATTTGCTGAAAAATTACTCATCCTCATTCCATCCAAGATGAGTTAGTTTCTTCATTGGAACAGATTTGGAGAAATGTAGCATTACGTCACTTGCTCACTAATGGATCCTTTGCAGTGAATGGGTGCCGTCAGAATGAGAGTCCAAACAGCCGATAAAAATATTACAATAATCCACAAGTTATCTCCATTATAATCAATCAGTTAATGTATCGTGAAGCCGAAAGCTGCATGTTAGTGAGAAACAAATCCATTATAAAGACACTTCAAATTATAGCTTCCATCTAAAATATGAGTCCTCTATCTGCTTTCTCCAGTAAAAAAGTAAACTTGTGAATCAGGGTGGATATGTGGAGAGATCTGGAAAGGTTTAGCACCGTTTAAAAATTTTTAAAAATATGTGTTTTTGTGTTTTGTTATGTGAGAGAAAAGGGGAGGGACTTTCACTGGAGGAAGCATTATTAAGGATTATGGACTCATTTTTTAACAAGAAGCGACAGGTTAAAGTTTAAATGGATTTGTTTCTAACTAATACTCAGCTTTTGGCTTCACAAGATGTTAACTGATGGACTGGAGTGGATTATTGTGATGTTTTTATCAGCTGTTTGGACTCTCATTCTGACGGCACCCATTCACTGCAGAGCATCCATTGCTGAGACACTGATGCAATGCTACATTTCTCCAAATCTGATGAAGAAACAAACTCATCTACATCTTGGATGGATTGAGGGTGAACACATTTTTAGCAAATTTTTGGATGGACTATTCCTTTAATCCAGTTCAATACATTTCTTACAGCTGCTTGTTTTTGTATAAATCATCTTGGCAATGCAGCTCAATCACTATCAGATGTCCTGCAATGTATCCATGGCAGACAAAACAAGCCTCTTTTGTGTAAATCTGAATGCAATCGGTGTCTGTTTTGTAAGAGGTACCAAATGCTGCGATCTTACTTCAACAGCTGCCCTCATCCAAGCATCTTCCACCAAATTCATTAGCTTTCAAATGAAAAAACAAAACATTTTTAACATTTAACATTCCGACTTTTGGCAGAAAGACCCCAAAGAGGCCAGACAACATGGAAACAATAACCTGAAGGATCCCGTCTGAGAACAGAGGTGTGATTTGGCTCTGAGACTAAAGCTTGTTTGCAAACTCATTAGTATCCTTTACCGGGACGCTGGAGGCAGGATGGGTTCAGACAGTAGCAGAGCCAGCGTGTTCATTTTCTAGATGATTTTCCATCTCCTTAGGGCAGTTGGTATGTTGCCCAAAAAGGTGTGGAGAACATGCAGTCATAATGAAAACAGCATTGCCTCAAATGTGCTGCTGGAAACTACTGAGTCCAGATGAGAAAACAACGTCTCTGCTACAATGGTTGCATAAGTGCATGGCATAACCGTATGAGGTCAGTGAGGACAAAAACTGCATGACAAACTTATTTTACAGGCTCATGCCTTCAATATGTTGAGTAAATTTGACATTTTGACACCTAAGAAACTCTACAATCCTACAGTCACAACACAGTTGGGACACATCAAACTCAACGGACAGAAACAAACAAGCTCTTGGAGGTCCTGGCCAGGCATTGCTCATCAATAAGTGTCTCTCTTTCATAATTCCATTCTCTTAGAAAAGCAAACCTAATCAGTTGTCCACAAAAACAGCTGGATCCATGGCAGGCGATGGTCATATATAATCTAAAGCAGCTATAAACAACATCTGAGTTGATTTTGACATTAAATTCAGAGATGCTGTAGAGAAAACAATGACTTAAATATCGCATGTGTTTGCCTTCCAAAACAGGGCCGTTCAAAGACTGTTTGCAGGCTCTAGAGGAAGGACACGCCAACAGCGGCATGTTTCTGGTGAAGCCGGAAAACACCAACAAACTGATGCAGGTCTGGTGTGACCAGAGACACGACCCCGGCGGCTGGACCGTCATACAGCGACGCATGGACGGATCGGTCAACTTCTTCCGAAACTGGGAGACGTATAAGGTCAGAAAGAAGTTTATATTCAGATTTTGAGGTGAAATAACATACAGTGTAACCTTAATGTGTGAAGTTACATAACATGTTTTTACACAAATATTCTGGGTTCAGTACAAATTAAGCTCCAAGTCAAGTCACATTTATTTACATAATGCTTTATATGTTACAGATGTTTCAGATGATTATGTTTCAGATGATGTTGCAAAGTTCTTTGTAAAGCAGCACTAAAAACAATAGGTGCAATTATTCAGCTCAGTTTATAGTTCACTGTTGACTCAATTAAGCACTTCTTCAGTTCTTGTGAACTTAACTTAGTTCTTATGAAGCAAATTTACTGTAGTTCATCTACGAAGAAGCTCTACAGCTCGATTCATTTCAGTGTTGATTCAATTCTAACATTTTGTTGATTTCCATACAAAAGTCAAAATATCCATTAGTATTAACAACAACCAAATGACAAAAAAGGTATAGAAACAATTTTCACTCAGAAATTGATAAAAAAAAATTCACGATGGAAATAACCATTTTAAGCTGAAAACCTAATTTTTTTTTTTTTGTAAAACATACTGTAATAATTTGTAATACAAAATAATGTCAAAATATTCCTTAGTATTAACGACAACCAAACAACAAAAAAACAAAAGGTATAGAAAAAAATTTCACTCAGAAATTGAAAGTAAATTTTACGATGGAAATAATAATTTTTAAAGCTGAAAACCTGAAATAGTATTTTTTGTAAAACATGCTGTAATAATCTTTTTTTACAACTTAAAAAAAAACAACATTTTTACAGTGTAATAAATAGGGGTGTGACAAGATCTCGCAATATTAAAATGTGACGACATTTCTTGAATACTGAAAATATGTACGTTGATTTTATAAAATAGTCCAATTAAAGAAAAGTTACTATTGTGTTAAATTTGAGTCGTTTTAGTACAAACAAAATCGCTCCAAACAAAGCCACCAGAACTGTTGCGCATCTCAGAGCAATTCACTTTACTAAATGAATCTGCATATTTGAACGAAAAACTGTAGAACTGAAGAGACATTCATAACAAGATGATTAGTCAAAACATCAAAATGCACCTGCATTGTTTTGCAGTTGGTGATTTCTTAAAAATAGTGTAAATATCATCTTGTCTTGTTCTAGTGAACCCAGTAGTCTTGTCTTGTGAGCTAAGTGTATCGTCACACCCCTAGTGTAAGTCTATGAGGGAATGTATCATGCAAATGAAGACGATGTTATCATGCAAAAATACGTCATCACTTAGCACTGATAAAATTGTATGCACCGTTTCAGATCTCAATCATTGGATAACAGCAGGAACTCCCCTAGAACTTCCCTTAGTCACAGTTAGTTAAAAGTAATAAGACACACATCGTTCTGAAACCCTGCCATGCGTGCATTCAGAGACTTCCACGACAAACTGTCTTAACCAGTCAGTCTCACAGAAAACTGCGGCTTTTTGGGATTTTTGAAATCATCCAGAACGTCACTTTCAAACGTCAAAGAAATTTGGTTATGCAAGATGGGTAAGGTTTTCAAACAAGGGCCAAGGCTTTCCCACAAAAACACTGTCTGATGGAAACACTGTTGACGTCATCAGTGCCCAGAACTGAAATCAGGACCAGAAGAGTCTGTGAAGGGAAATGTCCTAATGACATTATGAATTCGGAAAAGCACTAAAATGACAATTTTGAAATGCATTACATTTAAATTCCATTAAATAAATAAATTATATATTTTGTACAAATTTATTTTATAATGCATTATATACATAAATGCTTAAAGTGTTACTAATATTGCTGATCACAACGTTTTTAAAACTACTAGTGAGTGAAGATGCATTCATGAAACTTATGAAAGGTTCAGTTTTGAAGAATAATTTCTATTCAGGTTATAATGAACATCTGTGAAAAGGATAAAATTCCTTTGACATTAATGATCTCAACATGCCATGTCACTTTTGAATGTGAACGCAAAATTGAATGTTGCATAAAGATTCTTTAAAATTACTTCATTGTGTTGCATGGAAAAACTAACCGCATTTAGGTTTGAAATGACTTGTGGGTGTGAGGAAATAATGACAGAATTGTATTGTCTGGTTGAACTATTTCTTTAAACAATGAGTAACACAACAGCCATCTGGAGTGAAAGTCTTAGCTGGTGATTTATCACATGCATCAATAAGTTCTGTTCTTGTTTCCTCACGCTACACTAGGTGTTCAGCTGGCTTGTCTGTGACATAATGTGTCATTTCTGTCTGCCATCAGCTAGTTACATGCAGTGTGTTCTCAGGTGTTTTAGATACTGTGATCAGACCTGCTTCCTCTGAATGAATAATGGCTCCTAATGCTGAGACGGCTAAATACAAACACATGTGTGTCATATCGCTGGAGTTCTTTTAAATTTCATCGTCTGGCAGGATTCAAGATCTGACAAAGAGTGTATAAAACGAGAACGAGCATGACTATTTATGAGTGAAAACTATACGCCACAAAAGACTTTGCATTTCACTGATTTTACCAGTAATTTTAAATATAAAATGTACTATACTCTAGTCAACATTTGAAGTGGATCAAAACCTTTCATCAAAGTTGTCCTAAAACCTAAAAGCAACATGTGTTCTTGTCTTAGGATTACACACACACACACACACACACACACACACACACACACACACACACACCCATATTTCCCCAAAATAATGTATTTTGAGAGAACTTCACATCTCTGTACAGTAACAGAAAATAGCGGCAAATATGTCAGTCGTACTTCATGGATCATTACTTTCTTCAGCTATATTTTGTGTTGTAAATAAATGAGCAAATAATCGCATCCAAAATAAAAGTTTTTGTTTACATAATATATGAGTGTGTGCTGTGTATATTTATTATGCATATATAAATACACACACATGAATTTATATATACAAGAAAAATATGTTATGTTTATATATTAAATATATTTATAAAAAAATTATTGGAATATAAATATAGTAAATACATGCAAATATTTTTTTAAATATATACTGCATGTGTGTGCATTTATACATACATAATAAATATACACAGAACACACACATATATTATGCAAACAAAAACTTTTTTGTACGCGATTAATCATAATCATTTGACAACACTAAAAATGTATCCCATATATCATAAATATATACAAAAACAAGACAGCAGTGATATAGAATTATGTTTAAGGAGGTAACATTATATCCTGCAATCTTAAAAACCATCTTTGAAAACCATTCACTGCAGTGGACATCATGCATCAGAGGGTTAAAGAAATGTATAATGTATATTAATATATACATTTTTTTGTATTATTTCGAGCTGGAACTGTTTGATTAACAATCTCTTTTTTGTCTTTTCTTAGCAAGGATTTGGGAACATCGATGGTGAATACTGGCTTGGTTTGGAGAACATCTACTGGCTGACCAATCAGGGCAACTATAAGCTGCTGGTGACGCTGGAGGACTGGTCAGGCAGGAAGACGTTTGCAGAATACGCCAGTTTCCGCTTGGAGACAGAGGCAGATTTCTACAAGCTGCGGGTGGGCCGTTACCATGGAAACGCTGGGGATTCGCTCACCTGGCACAACGGGAAACAGTTCACGACCCTGGACAGAGATCACGACGCGTACACAGGTATCAAACCAGCACTGATCGAGCACCACAACCAATTACTTTACACAGGCTTACTGTCCAATAGGGGCTTTAAAACTGTCAGGTTCCTGAAACCCGGAAATGAGCTTGCATTATTGAGCTTGCATTATTATTGCATTATCGGTTGCATGTTCCCAAAAGTGTTTTGGTTAAATAATGTCTGTGGTTAACACAAGCTTAAGATATTTTCAAATTTTATTCTACAGTATAAAATACATCAGTAACAGAGTTATTATACACTGTATTAAAATAAATAAATAAATAAAAAGGTTTTTTTATCTTAAAAAAGTGTTTGTGCTGCTTTAAAATTTTAAGTATAGTCAACTCAAATATCCAAGTTGTCACTTAGTACAATTTAATGTTTAAGTTGACTAATCTTAAAATTTTAAGGCAACATTTTTTTTACCGTGTAGTTTGATTAAATTTGAAAATAAAATTAAAACTATAAAATAATCATTACTTAAAATTAATGTTAACTGAAATTAAAATAATTAAACTACATACATACAAAAAAACTACTGAAAATAACAAAAACACACACAGGCTACTAAAACTTTCAAAAAAAAAAAAAAAAAAAAAGAAGAAGGAGGAAAAAAAGGAAAATCTCAAATAAAAACTGAAAATATTAATAAAAACTACAATAGTATCTGATCAGTAACACCCCACTTGTGTTTACAATAGTTTTTGATCAGTAGCTTTTTGTTTTTTTTGTCTATTAATTTTCATTTTCTTGATGTTTTGTAATCGCATTCTTGAAAACCATTGCAACTCAAACTTCACAATTTTAAACAAATTCACAATTTTGAAGATTGATGGTGGTGATTTTGCGGTTGTGAGTTTGAATGATGTAGTTTGTTTATAGCCTACGTTCAGTTATTTACTTTTGCCGATTTTATTTACTGTAAGCTTCAAAATTCATGAAGGTGTTTATTTGTAATGATTATCCTGCATGAAAAAAACCTTTATTTATTATTTTCTGCAGTATTCCAAAAGCCAATGAAAAATAGTGCAAGTTCACACTGAAAATTCCAAAAAGAAAAAATGCACTTTAAATACCCTGATGATGCAGTTAATTAACCGAAAAAAAAGTAAGTGTGGAATGTTGGATGCTTCATGCACTCAAAAGTCACAGATTTAATTCTGTAGTGGAGGAGGCGGGGCTATAAGACTCAAATGATGAATGACAAAATAAATGTATAAAATTCATACACTACATGGTTGAGCACACAAGTGCATAGTGTGCCATTTGAAACACAACTAGAGTTCACTTACTCAAAAACCTAATTTCCTCTCATACAGGAAACTGTGCCCACTATCAGAAGGGTGGCTGGTGGTACAACGCTTGCGCCCACTCCAACCTGAACGGCGTGTGGTACCGCGGTGGCCATTACCGCAGCCGCTACCAGGATGGAGTTTACTGGGCCGAGTTCCGCGGAGGATCGTATTCCTTGAAGAAGGTCACTATGATGATCCGACCGAATCCCAACACTTTCCATTAGAACGTCACGTGAAGGAAAACGCAAGTCTAATGCGTCATAACTGTAAAAAGTGCAATGTTAATGTTTTTTTTTTTTGTTAATTATTGATTGTTTACTTTGTTACGAATTCATAATATGCAGTCACACATATGCAAATCCAGAAATAAGAAAGTGCAATGACTTCATGAAGGAGACACAACTCACGTCTTCTTGGGAATCTTCCCAATGGTGTCCAGGTGCTGTGGACACTGAAGACCAAGTGAAAATACTAGAAAAACTTCAGTCAGACAAACCTGGCAACTCAGGTTCCACATGATTTGGAAACTGAACAGCATCGTGTGCATCCTTACAAGTGTGCTTCAGATGGTCTGTATGTTTATGCGACCTGATCTTAACAGGCATGCGGTCAACTTGTTCTCACTGTAAGAAGTCTAACCTTGAAGAACCGTTATTTTGAGTTTACATTAGTGCTATAAAACATGACCCGTTATGTACTAATTGAGGCATTTGAACATAAAGATTCTAATTTGACTTGTTTCTAGCATTGACTTCCAATACAGGGTACGCTACAATTGTGCCCATGGACATCTAAAACAGTATTTTTGATGAAAAAATTTAACTTCTGTCATAATTTAGAGGTAAATCTAGCCGAGTCATTGTCTATGCACCTATTTACTAGATAAATGTAGCTTAGGAGACGTGAATTGGTACAGTACATTACAATTGTGCCTTGAAGTGGACTACAGTAAATAGAATTTTTTCATGAAAAAAAAGAAAAAAAAAATTGCATTTCTGTTGACATTCAGAGGTAAATCTAACCTAGTCATTGTGTATGTATCTATTTTCTCACTCATTTGTAACTGAAAAGGCATGATTGGGTTCAATGAACACATTTAAATCACAAAAGCAAAGCCTCTGCAAAAATCACAAATGCAAAGCATGTCTGTCTTGTATATTATTGTTTTAGTGCAACATTGTGCTCTGCATTCATATGTCCTTGAATGATTTCACTCTGGTCCTTTAGACTGAGTGTCATTTTGAAACCATTTGTATATAGAAACTGTGAGTGAGTGTTTTTGTAATGCAAAGTATGGTTGTGTTGTGTACTTACAGAATTTTCCAATAAATTATGTACAGCTACGACGGAGTAGAGACTAGCTCTTTTGTGTTCAGCTGCAAGAACACACACACACACACACACACACACACACACACACACACACACACACACACACACACACACACACACACAAGTCTTGCCCTATAGACTACAATACATTATAAACACAAACCGATAGAAAGACTGAGCTTGAACCTCAATGTTTTCACTTGTACAAGCAACTCAAGGCTCTAAAGGGCCTTACGGGAGACTCTGAGAGCAAGAGAACAGACCCAAACCTTTGCCGCTCAGACATCATTCATTATAAATGAAAACGGGGTCATTAACATTAGTTTCCAAATGAGGAAAGCCTTGTAAATGACTGGAAAATATATTAAAGTCAAGCATGAACTGAAATTGGCAATTGCAAGCCATTTTATTTCTGAAATGTAAAGCATTTCCAATTGAAACAGGATATTATTCAGGAAAAATAGAACAGTGGAATTGATTTTATTAATCAGATATAAACTAAATTGTAAAAAGTACAGGTGATCAGAGGGGAAAGTCCTTACAATAATATGCATTGTTGAATCAAGATCAGAAACATATTTTAAAAGGATAGTTCACCCAAAAATGAACATTTGCTGAAAATTTGCTCACCCTCAGGTCTTCCAGAATGTAGATGAGTTTGTTTCTTCATCAGATTTGGAGAAATTTAGCATTACATCACTTACTCACCAACGAATCCTCTGCAGTGAATGGGTGCCGTCAGAATGATATTTTTCTTCAATGAAAACATTGTCTCATCTCAATCGGGAGATAAATATGCACATTACCGTTTAGATGTGAAAAAAGTACAAAACAGTTCTAAACAAAATTTTGGTATTGTTTGGACTCTCATTGTGACCCATTCACTGCAGAGGATCCATTGATGAACAAGTGATGGAATGAAGAAACATACCCATCTACACCTACAAATTTCAGCACATTTTCATTTTGGGATGAACTTAATAAACAGGTTTTAAGATAATATAGAAGTGTGCAACAGATAATGAGAGCTTCCGTGGCATTCTGTCCATGTTTACTGTAAGCAGATGCCCATGACTGCAAGTAATGGACATAAAAGAGAGAACAACACGCTGACTGTTCAGCACGACAGGGCATTTCAAGGGCACTAGGACAAGCACATACTCTGACTACCATGTGCTGGGTCACATCAACACATGAAGGTACTACTAAGTTTATGTATAAAGCATAGCATTGTGCAGAGTTCGTCAGTTCTCAAGCTAAACGTCCCTTGTTTTCTGGTGCATTCTTTTAGGCTTTTTAGTAGCCACCCTAAAATTAAAATTGCAGAATCGCACCTGGATAATACTTTGTTTAGTTAATAGTTTTGGTGCACTACATGAGTACATTCTCTCCAAGAAATGCTTAGACAACCCTAAAGAAACAGCACCTGTAACATGTCTAGAAATCATACCCGGAGTACCTGATATGAGCTTTTAATATGTGTATCCCTCCATCTTCACACAGTCTGAGTTAAATCAGAAGAGGAGCTGTAAATGACTAAGCTGAGGAATATGAGACATAGTTTCCATAGTTGTCCCTGTTCACTGATATCCCTGTAACAGAGGGTTTGGAATCAATTTATTGTTGAGTCTCCAGACTAACTGAGAATCTGTGTGGTAATGAGAACCGTACGTCTGTGATCTCTCTGAGATAGATAGAGATAGAGTTCAGAGCACAAACAATGGGGTTCAATGTGCATTAGAGTGAGAGAGCGTGGGAAAACACTGACACATGCCTAAAATAATAATAATAATAAAAAAAAAATCTGAATTGCATGTTTCATATTTAAACGCTGAGAGTACTTGTTCCAAGGAATGCTATCATTATGTTTTAGAAACTCTGTAAAATTACCAGAATTGTCATGATATTCTTTAAAACAAGAGCTCCAAGACAAAATCAGAAACCTAAAGGCTGAGAAAACAGTGCTTGTAGATTTCCACACCTTTAATGAAACAATACAATTAAGTACAAACATCTGGCCCCACGAAACATGAACGGAACACATTTCTATATTCTTACGTAAACTGCTGCATTGAACTGAATGTGACATTTCGCATCAGAATCTTTTCATGAATTAATTAAGTTCAATGTGTGTATGAAACAATGATCTCAGTACGTTCAAATGTCCAGAAGAGATGCATTATAAGTATAAATATAGACATACAAAGTCAGTTTCAAGCTTTTATAAATCTCTAAAAAAGAATCAGGCATTAATGAAACGAACCACAATACAATTAAATATTATCAACACATACACAACCATTCAAATGTTTTGTGAGTGTTTTTTCAAAGAAATTAATACTTGTATCCAGCAAGAAATACTTGAGATTTGTAGAAGCACACAATGTATTTACAGAATCTACCTGCAGAGGCAAACAGGACGGCAGTAACCAGACAAACCCTGATCCCTCGCTCAGTCAGATCTTAAAGAGATCATTCTTCCGGTTCATTTACGTTTGGAGAGACTGAGAGAGAGCAGACAGATGAGAACTCACCCAGGTAAGGGATGCAGGGCACCATCTTGAGGGAGCGGATGTACTCTCTCATCCTGGCACAGTTCTCCTCTTTGGAGGTCAGATAGTCCAGCTTCTCAAACGTGGCTTTGTCCTTCCGGCTGATCAGCTGAAGGAAAACAGGAAAGTTGATTACTTGCCATTTCGGTTTAATTATCTGTTCAATTTAATAGCAATTTCTGAGTGGAAATAGTTTAAAGTAAATCCAACACCCCCCCCCCCCCCAGCATAGATCAACAGTCAGATCTGAACATCTGAAGGCTCAACGGGTCTTATATGGACTTATTTTTTAGCATGTATTTTGGTGCTTGATGCCAATTTACATTCATTAAATGGAAATGAGTGGCTGAGGACTGCAGATTACAGAAGATTTAAGATTTAACCCTCCTTTCCTGAACTTGTGTTGTGGGTCAAATTGACCCCCAAATGGTTTACATGCAATTCAGCAGAAATTAACACCGAAACACATGAAAGGATCATGTAAAACAAACAAACAAACAACAACTCTACTGCAGGTTTTCAGAGACTTAAAAACAATATGAAATATGCAATTATTTTCAAATATATTTTAATGTTAAAGTTATCAGATGAGATGGACAGAATAATTAATGATAATAATAATAAGTTTTTTATTAATTAATTTTAGTGACTATTTGCACAATGAAGTGAAAATAACCACAACTAAGTATAATTAATATATAACATTATTTGTACTTTGTATTTATTGCTATTCGTTCTTGCCTTCTTATGTCTAGATCTCAAACCCTTATGAGAGTAAAATGGGTTTCTCACACTTTTCAGTGCTACGACAAACAAGTGACTAAGATCCAACAAACCATCCTTTCACAGATTTCTTTCTGACAGTGAAACTCGAACAGATGAAGAAGCACTCAATTCCTCTTGGATGATTCAGAAGACAAGTCTTCAGTTTCAAATACGCTTTGAGTTTTAAGTTTCATAAGCTCTCATGCAATTCATATTTTATGTTTGGCAAGCTACAATAAAAGGTTTTTTGATTTTTACCAGACTCTTCGCTGTTTTTCAAAGCCTTGATTATTGGCAAATTGCTTGGAAACCAATAGAGGCCAATTTGACCCCAACACAATCGATGTAAGCAATATTCGGACAGCCTTTCCAAAAACATTGCACGCACATTCATGACCCTTAATAAGAAAGTCACAAAATTCAAGAAGAAATAAATGGTTAAAACAGCGTTTCAATGCACAGCTGGTAGAGGGACCTTCTCAACACGACGAGCAAATGCAAACAAACGGTTTCTAGCAGCCCGTCCCGAGTGAATGAACAACCTGCGGAGGGAAACCATCAGACCAATTGTTTTCTGATGCTTCTTTTAGGCCTCACAGCTGTTAGCAGTCATGCCCTGGGGTTTGACCTGCGCTACACTCTCTGAAAACACAAATGCATGTCGTTTCTGGAGGTTAAAGCCCTTAAGATCTGTAGCATAGTCAATAATTTTTACGTTAAATCTGGGACAAACTGTCCTGAAGATAAAGCTAATATTTGGTAACCGTCTTGGTTCAGAACTAAACTCCATGCAGGCATGTGAACGCAAACATGTCTCTTTTGGAGACTGTTTGGTGATGACGAATTAAATGACAGTAAAAAAACATTTCTCCACTGTGCAAGTGCTACAACATCTAAAAAGAAACGGAATATTGCAAAACATCTAAACATTTGGGCTTGCATTTCCCAATAGGTTTAATAGTTTATACTGTACCTCTGCCCACCCAGCTTGTTTCAAATACAACCAACAACTCCAAAGCCAAAGCGGGCATGTGGTGCAAAACTCAGGAGACGCTCGCGCCTCCATACATGTGCCTCATTAATAATGACTCCGGCTGGTCACGCCATGAGCTCATGGAAGCCACGATCTCATTGGTTTACGAGGCTCAAGGGGACAATGCTAAAGGCTTGTACATTTGCAGTGGTAAATACCTCATGATGGGAAGAAATAGACACATTTGAAATTCCACTGACTACTGCAGAAAACTGTGGGCAAAACACAGAGCTGTGGAGCACTTGAGCTCAAGACGTTGACAAGAAAACATCAAGGCGCAAGTCAAGGCACTCAATCAAACAACTGCTGTACAAACGCATATATTTGAAAAGAAAAAAAAAGGCTAACACATACATGATATTGGCAAAAGGTATACAATTTAAGTACACAATACTGTTCAAAAGTTGTTTCTGAAAGAAGTCTCATATATATATTTTAAAATGTAATTTATTTCTGTGATGCACAGCTGAATTTTCAGCATCATTACACCAGTCTTCAGTGTCACATGATCTTCAGAAATCATTCTAAAATGATGATTTGCTGCTCAAGAAACATTTCTGATTATTATCAATGTTGAAAACAGTTGTGCTGATTCATGTTTTTATGGAAACATCAGGATTTCAGGATTCTTTGATGAACTTAAAGAATAATGAAATGAAAAAAATACATTTATTTGAAATAGAAATCTTTTAAATGTCTATACTGTCACTTTTGATCAATTTAATGCATTCTTGCTAAATAACAAATAAATACATCTCTTTGAATAAATAAATCATTCTATACTGTTTGGCTGTTTATTTATTTAGCTAGTTTACATACATGAAAAAAGTGTACAAATAGTATCTTCTAAAAGAATACATTTAAGTGACTGAATTTTATTTTAACTGAATTTTACTGATAATGATAGATACATGCAGATTAAATGGTTATGGCTGATCAGAGAAACAATTATTTTAGATTTTACATTATATCGGTTCATGCATTCTCTAGGAATCGAACCCATGACCTTGGCATTTCTACAGGAATGCACCTTAACATTTTTAGAAGAAACCATTGATAGGTATGTTTTAATTACTAACCTTCAGTATGAGCAACAGGAATAGGTATGACTGTCCAAATGCCTCTAAGTGTAAGAAAATAAAGTCTTCACTTGGTAGGTGGAAATGTCAATTACATGGATATACTGTCAACGGCGCACAGTGGGATTGGTGGAAAAAACTACTGCACAAGAGGAAATTTCCTTCAGTTCATGTTCAGACAGTGCAGACAGACTGCTAATATATCACTCCACAATGACATGACCCTTTCCCAACAAGCAAGCCAGCAAATATCCTTTAAGTGGCTGCATAGGAACATTTTTATGATGGGATTTCAGACTAAGCTAGATGCACGTCAGAAAGCAAAGCTAAAGAAAGCTGAGGACCGAAGCTATAAAAGACATACAGTCACTCAACTCACCCAGCATGGAAACTTCGAGTGAGCCGATAAAGTGGAATATGGAATGGGATACGAGGAATGGGATATGAAATCGGGATAGTCAGCATCTTGGTGTTATAGTTGGCATTGGGATAAGATGTTTCGGAAGACACTGTGTCATGTTTCACATTTGTGGTGAGCAGATTTGATTGAGATGGAAAATGTGATGGATGAGTGCGTGAGGTGGGGAAGTGATGGCGTATGATTTCCTCTGAGAATACGGATGGATTGCAATGAAAGAGGAAGCACGGTATAGGAAACAAGTGCGCGCACACACACACACACACACACACACACAGACACACACACACACAC
Organism: Cyprinus carpio; assembly: GCF_018340385.1. Taxonomy (NCBI): domain Eukaryota; kingdom Metazoa; phylum Chordata; class Actinopteri; order Cypriniformes; family Cyprinidae; genus Cyprinus; species Cyprinus carpio. Next base: position 33,401,745 of record NC_056601.1, on the reverse strand, counting down.
ACACACACACACACACACACACAAGGCCTCGCTGCTTGGAATCGTCAGATATGCTTACATGAACTGCAAACATACTGAAAAAAAAAGACACAAATGATTTCAACACATGTAACCACAAACGAAAAGAACAGAAAAGATGACAAATGATTTAATTTCTGATTTGGAATTTGGAATAGCATGATTTACAGCAAAGTTACAGTTACAGCAAAAACAATGCAATAACAATAAACAATATGACTTAAAATATTTTAAAATATTAGGGTTATTATTATATTTATATACTATCTAATTAAATATCAGATTATATCACTATTTGGGCTAAAATCAGCTAATAAAACTCTTTGTTTCAATACGATTTAATCTCAGGAAATTAGGCAAGAAAATGTATATACAGTACATAAAATTTTCAGCATCATTATAAATATAATTAATATAGTTGCAATTATATTGTAAAAAAAATATGAATGCGTGAAGATAATATTATATAAAAAAAAAATATTTTACAAGTTATAAAAGTAATTTGTCTCCTTCACGTTCAAACGTTCAAACCCTCCAGCTTTTAACAATTAAATTTCAGGATTTTATTTTGGCAGAATAGGTGAAATACTATAATCTTCTATTCAAAAATATGTTGGAAATCATACGGATGTGTAAAGTAAACAGCGGATAATGCATTCCCAAATGTGTGTTAAATTTACAGCACATTCAGAGATGACCTAATCTCTTCATGATAAACCTTTAAAAAAATGTCTTCATCTTTCTTCTGCAATTTTCTTTTTCACGTGTTTTCAGGCTGAAATATGACTGGAACATTTTTTGACAGGCTTCGTGAGATTTAGCCACATTCTTTGACAGTGTCCAAATATCAGGATATTAAAGGCAATGACTTTTAAAAATTTGCATGCGTTTTTATTTAACGGACTAGAACAAATGGTTTATGTCATTACACGCCTCACAGACGCCTGTTACCACCGTAATCATTAACGTTTAACGCAGAGAAGAACTGACACGAGGAATCCTGGCAGAAAGGCCTTTATTCCACCATCACACATGAAAGCGGACACGCCAGCGAGATGATCAATGGAAACACTGTTAGATGGATTAACAGCCAGTGTAACGTCTAAATACAACAAACCAGGCTTCTGAAATCAAGCTTTGATCGTCTGTCAATTAAAAAGCCAAAGTGCTTTCAGGTCCAAGAAAACATCGCTCCGATTATAAGATCAGATACAAGAGAAGCTTTCTGCTCGGAAACCAGGCTTGTGCAAAATTCAGAGCTGAAGAAGTAGTTCCACTACAATTCCCGTACAGTGTGGATTTGAATTGATCTGGTTACAACATGCAGGACTGGATTTGAAATTGAAATTAGAATGATGGGAAGTGGAATTTAAAGGATTTGAATTTTTAAATCTGATGATGACGTTGAGACTAAGGCCATGTATAGTACACACTCGTAAGTTCCAACCGCATTTAAATCCGGTAGTGAATCTAATTTAACAGAACTAACTTCTTTAACTTTAATCTAAAGATCCTTGCACACTGAGTCTGAAATATGTTTTTTTTTTTATCATATGTGTCATCCTTTCCTATCAAAATGCTTACTACTGATGCGAAAAGGAGAAAAATAGAACCTGATCCAATTTTTTTTTTTTTTTTTACAGATGAGAGTTTTGGAGGCAGTGCGTTGACAATGTGTGGACGTATTTATTTTTTAACATGCAGAAATTTCGGATGAGAAATTGACAAAGACCTTAACTCTCGCGCATTTAGCACCTGCTATTTTTAACAGCAACCAAAGACTCATTATGTTTGGAGATTTTAACTAAACCACTGTCCGCAAAGCCATCGTATTTGGTTTACGTTTGGAAGGCTACTGCACAGAGCGCACTCTTAAAGGGTTGCCATGTCCACTTATTATAAGTGACGCTTATTAAGTGTCTTCGTGTTCGTTGTTCAGGCTCGGCTCCTAAAGCAAACCAAATTATGAAGTTAATAAATTAGGCAAGTTGTGGTAACACAGCTTATTCTGAAAATAACGCATTTGGATTCGAGTTTATTATGGGTTTATTATGCTCTTATATGTTGTATTTTCTAGCAAGATTTGGCAACACTTATGAGTCCAAATGTACCATGTGATTTCTTACACTGCAAATACAGAAAGACACAACTCTGACACATATTAAAAATACGTCATTAACAACTACTTGTTCAGTTCCACTCCAGTCCGGCTACACTGCACAGAATTTCTGTAAATGCAGCTGTCGCTACCTGAATTTTTCGGCACTCAATTTTTTTGTAGAATGTGGTCTTTGTGTGATCGTGGAAAGAGGACGAGTGGACGGTCAGTGTGGAGAAGTCTGACCACCTGACATCTGCCTGACAGGAAGTCCAGTTGCTCAGGGAGCAGTTGTGTGTCAAACTATGGAGCTGAATGTGGAGCAGTTGTCCACAAATAAACCGCATTTTCACAGATGTGTCCAGATGAGAGAGACTGACATCATCATGATGACACTGCTCTTAAATCATCTGTTTGTTTCTCTTTGCATATGTTTCCATTCAGAACTGAATTGAGAAAGCTTTTTAAATTACAGTTCAGTTCGTGAATTTGAATTAAACAAATCAACCAACCAACCAACCAACCATCCATCCATCCATCCATCCATCCATCAGAAACATGCTTCCATAAGAGGAAAACTTCAAATAATCAAACTTTTTAATAAAAAAGAAAAAAAAGATTCACTGGACAAATGAAAAGAAACGTCAAAAGTCCTGCTTCTTTGCTGTTACAGCAGTTCCATCGCCGTTTTGTCACACTTTTAGAGAATTTGATGTTTCCTTGCACTGCAGTACATGGCAGCACTAAATGTGGGGGAATGCTATGAACATATCTCTGGTTGCAACCAAGTACCTTGTGAGGAAAGTCTGTTCACTCGGTGGCCAATTAATTTAGAAAGCGAGACTTATTCTGCCTTAATATAAGTGCACTGTCTTGACATTCTGAAGTCTCTGATGCAACACTACACACAAGTATTGCACTGAATGTTGCTCTACCAACAAAAGCCACTTTGCAGATCGTCGACCGGACTGCCAGGAAATCACTGGAGCTTATGGGATACAAAGCATACATTGATCAAAACCCAAGATGAATTAACTACAACCATGGGACCATCTATACCTGTGAGTGAGATTTTCTTGCATGCAAAAATACATAAATAAAACTAATGTCCACAGAACTCTGACGTTCCCCATCAATGAAGCCAGAAATGCAGCTAACAGAGTTTATTTTGGTAAAAGTCAGTGCTCACTGAAATTACGGTTTTAAAAAACGGTTATTCTGGGCTTTAGGGTGTTGAAAGTGGATATATAGCATGTTTCAGGTAGTTTCAGCATGCCTAATATCGAATATCAGCCAGTATTTACTCAATATATGATTCATGTCAATTTTCTCAGTGCCAGCTGCTGAAAAGCTCTCGAACGACAGGCTAATCCTACCGGAGAACACTGGATAATCTTTCTTCTGCGTTTGACATTACTTTTTTAAACAACAGTAGGGACTGAAATGACCCTTTTGCAACAAAGCTGCTGAAAAAGCTCCTGTTCTGTGCTATAAAGCACAATAACGGAGTGACAGAGCAGGAAAATGTGTGCAAGACCTGGCAAAAGCATCCGGAGGTCTCTGGCTGAGAGAGCAGGTGCAAGGAAAGACACATCGCTTGCTGGAAACTAGGGGATAGAACAAGTGCTACTGGTCCCTTAAGACTAATTAGACATGGGCTGCTTTCAATACAGAACAGTCAAATCACATCCAGCTCATACCTGCAGATGGGCCGTAAAGTGTGTTAGCTAACCATGTAATACTTTCCTGTTTTCTTTAGTAATGCTTGCCAAAATTCACTATTCACCATTGTGGATGGCTGAGGTATCATTCATGCAGCACACATGGTGTGTGACGAGTTACAAGCCAGTTTAACACGAGCCGTTAGTGTTCAAATCAAGACGCAAGTCCAAACCAGACGCGATATTGAGCTAAAAAGCTAAAGGAGGGCTGCCAGTCAGGCTTATTATTGTTAACTATAACTAAAACGATTATAAAAATATTTAATTATTTAATGAAATTAAATAAAACCTAAATTATGACTTAAACTGAACTGACATAACAATAAATTAAATCTAAATACTAATATTTAATGAACACGTATAATATCTATTAAAACTAAATAAAAAAATTGAACTAAAATTGAAAAAATATAAAATAAAAGCTAATCCAAAATATTTATAAAAACTACAATAGTATACACATAAAACTAAAATAACACTGCTGTCAATTGATTAAAATTGAATTGCTATTAACTGCACAAAAGAAATCAATATAATGTGCTGATTAACTGCGCAAAAAAGAAAAAAATTCTTTTTTTTCAGATTCTTTGATGAATAGAAAGTTCAAACGACAGCATTTATTTGAAATAGAAACTATTTGTAACATTATAAATGACTTTAAAGTTATATTCGATCAATTTAACGCATCCTTGCTGAATTGATTTAATGATCATTTTTATTTTTGGGTGGAATTTCCCTGCAAATGTGGACAGATTAATTACTTTCCCTTGGAAACCTGTTGCATCATATCAATAGTGATATCATAGTGCAAGCATGAGCAGCAACTTCAGTGAAGCTAGCCTTTGCACATACTGATAACAAAAAGAATTTGCTGCATGACATTATTATCTACTGTAAATGGTCATCATAGCCTCGAGCTTTTGAATAACAATTAATCACTAAGTCATTTTCTGTTGTTGTTCCCTTGACATCAAATTTTATGTGCAATCCCTTGCATATTATATATAAATCTGGGCTTCACATTATAACAGATATGTTCATATTTCTTAAGCTGCACATGAACGAATCCCTCCCATCCACGTCACCTCAACCAAAGCCAAACCTCCGGCGCCACGGACCTCCTCCATGGCTGTGGAACGGCTTTTAAAGGACAAAGTGTCCCTGGTGCTCCTCTAAGGGTGCACGGACAGGGCCATAAACCTGCCTGCAGAGTTGATCTTGGCATCATCCACTGCCAACACAGAGAACTAAACCTGCAGCTAAAAAATCATTAACGGAACAGCAAAAACACTGCATTTTGAAGAGTCACAGAGTTTAAGACGCATTATTGATCAGACCAATGGATCCAAATTGGTACAAAACCCAGTGAGCAGAGGGTTATTTAAAAAACACAGGCAGTGTAATGTTATATCTTTTGGCTAAATTTTAAGGCAATAACATATGGAAGCCTAACTGCGACTTTTTATATGAGAAAAAAAGTAAGATATAAACTCAGAATTCTGACTTATTTCTTGCAATTTCAAGTTTATATCTTGCAATTCAGAAAAAAAAGCTTAAATTGTGAGGGGAAAAAAACCAGTTGCAGAAACAAGCTTCCATAATAACTAGAAAACTTTAAAATATCAAATCATATAAGTAATCATAAAATAAACAATATAAAAAATAAAAGGCAGATGGAGTGAGACAAATGTTAATTTTATAAGTATACTTATAATTATATGTAAATATACTATGTAATGAAATAATACAAAAAAAATCGCTAGTAAAATTCACAAATAATTACAGAAAAAATTATTTATTTTATTTCAATAATCATACTTCAATAATCCTTATTGAATTTATTATGTATTTATTATTAATGTACTGGAGTAATGGCTGCTGAAAATTCAGCTTTGTAATATAGGAATAAATTAAGTTTTTTTTTACAATATTACTGGTTTTGCTGTTTTAAGTAAATAAATAAACAAATCAAAAAAAACATTTAAAAATCTTAATGACCCTAAACGATTGAATTCTGTTCATAAAGCCAAACACTTTAAGTTCTTTAAACTTTTTTTTTTTTTTTTTTTTAATTTTATCAAGCTAATTTGAAAACCTTTGCGTTTATAGTAATATATATATATTTTAAATTTGATTTGAATTTAAACTGATTTTAACTGCACTTCCTTAAATTCAAATGCAAAATTTGAATTCTGCTTCCGGTTTGTTAGCTCAAATTCAAAATCAGAAACAGAAATGGAATTTAAAATGCATTCTAAATTCAGTTCTGATTGGCGCACAAACTCAAGGGCCACTTAAAAAGGTTTTAATTTCAGTTAATTTGGGACGGTGCTTTTATAGGCAGTAGTCAACGAGGTTTTAAAACACAGCCATTGAGGGGCGACCAGAATCAAGTGGAAAATACATTTCTAGTTCTTCAAAGGTCATACTGTCCATTGGATGAAAGTGCAGGAAATTATTCATCTGCTGGTCTAATGATGAACACATCCTAAGAGCATCATTTCTTTCCACATTACAAACATCTGTTAATTGTTAGGGGAAGTGGTCATCTGGCATCAGAGATGAAGTGTAAGAGGATCCAACGGCAAACGGCAAACGGCAAAAAGCACGCACCAGACATTCAGTCCTCAACCTCACAAGCTCCTCTATGCTTCCAGACTCAAACAAAAGCACTGGATGTCGCAGGCAGGACCAAGTAATCTGGCTTTAAACAGTCATTTCTTGACTTCTACTAGAAGCAGTGGCACACAAAACAAAAAGGATGAAAAAATCATGTTTCCAGTTCTATGCAGGAGTAAAAAGTTGAATGGTGAAGCCCTTCTGTTGTCATGATCATCCTGATCGATAGTGGCATCCGTCACTAAACTGGTCATTATCAAGCAGTCAAATTTCCAAAACGGAGGCTCACTAAGCACAATATGTGAGAAATAAACTGGTTTTGGCAAGCTTTTTACTGACCAGCTGAAAACTGCAACATAATGCATGACTTCATATTCAGTGCCCCAAAGCCCCCAAAACTAATTTACTGTCATTTTAAATTTATACCATTAAGTTCTTAATCATTTAATATATAGTCACATTTAATATGACCACTTTTCTTTTATACATTTTAATAAGTACAGGTCATAATAAGCATGTTGTTTCATTTTTACATAAATCTATATCTTACGGTGAATGAAGATGAACATTGATTTACAAATATTTTGACATTTTATTTTGATTAAAAGCTATTTTACATATTAAAGTAGACACATTATTTTAATTTAATGTGTGTAAAATCACTTTAGTAAATTTAATTTGATGCAGACACCAAAATGGGACGTTTTGATTTTGACCAAACATGATTTAAAGCAATACTGTGCAAGAACGACAGTCTGACAATCCCGGTTATGTTTTAATCTGATGCAAGTGGATAAAAATCCAAGAAATACAAATGGTCTTGCAAAACAAAAACACATTTAAGAAAATGTTGCAAAATACAGTGAAATTGCCTCAGTCAATCTTTCTTTTGTGTGATACATTACTTAGCTTTTGTACCAAACTGATGCAGTTTACACTATTGTTCAAAGGTAGCCTACAGCATATTTTTTTTTAAAATAAATTATTACTTTTATTCAGCAAGGATGCATTAAATTGATCAAAGGTGACTGTAAAAATATTAAAAAATGTCACAAAAAATTTCAATTTCAAATGAATGCTTTTCTTTTAAAACTGCTTCAACAAAAAATGAAGCAGCAACTGTAAAAATATTAAAAAATGTCACAAAAAATTTCAATTTCAAATAAATGCTTTTCTTTTGCACAGGAATAAAACTGATATTAAACTCTGTTTAATTGTAATCATTTCAAATACAGCATTTCTGTTGTGCAGCCTGGTGAGAATAATCATGTGGACAACTGACCCAAGATTTTTTCCTCTCATGTAGATCGGTAATGATGCTGCAGGAAAAAACCGCTGGATTCCGATTTTCTCAGATCGGATTCAGGCCTGATTCATATGTGAATATATTATGAATCGGATACGTGCATTTGCGTGTGCCATGTAGAAAGTCGGATATTCCCCAGTAAAATTCGTACGAATTGTGGAGCAATATTTTCATGTCATTATAGAGCAGTGCAGGCAAAAATGCAGGGTTGTTACAGAAATAAATCCGTTTTTAGACATTTCACCAGAATAGGGAGGCATTAAGCGCCTTTTTTTCTCCGCCGCGCCGTACGAGAATGAAGTTGACTTTTCAAAACACTGTAAAAATTTGCATCTGCATTCATTGTATTTCGTGCAACCCCAAACTTTTGTTTCAAGTATAGTGTAAATGCAAAAATGCATGGGTCACTTTTAACAGATGGTTTAAGCGGGTCGTCAAAAAAAAATGGATATAGTCAGATCGGATTCATCCCAGTGTTCTACATAACTTTTGATCTTACCATCCAAAAGTATAGTGCATTTCAAACAGTGGATCATTTCATCCTAGTTTCTAACTCATTTCAAACAGTGGTTTCGGATTGCTTTCAGATTTCATCCCAGTTTCTACATTTTTTTGTTTTATACAATTTTTTAATTTGGTATAGTATATAGCTGTGTGAGAAAAGTGTTATTTTTGGATTCCACGTTTCTTTCCACAAAGTTCGATTTTAAAGAGCAACTTTCCATTTTAAATGACAGACGTTTGTATTAAAAACCATCCGTTTCAAAGTGAGCAGGGAAAAATAATTACAGGACTAAGTGGGCAAAGTGGGGAAAGCGTAATTATGGTGATATATGAGCAACACATTTGTATAATTCAGACATTATGATTAAACAGCCAAAGGTTTGAGGTCTGTGATGAGAGAAAACCATTCCCAGAAGTGAGCCGAAAGTGAACTGTGAACTGTTTCTTGAGGACAGTCTGATTTATTAAATAAAGTAAATAAGAAAACAGTGTCCCTTAGGGTGCAGGTTTGGATTTTGTCATTCAGTCAGCTTGGAATTAAATGTTGAGGGTGTTTCTTACCGCCCAGGTCTTGCTCAGTCTAAAGATGGGAGCGCTTTGCAATGCCGACACCACCGACACCATAGAATGAAGGTTATTCAGCTCTAGAAGTTTCTGCAGACACAGAATGCAAGTGTTGAATTGATCCACACTTCAGAAAACTCAATGCACAAACCACAAAAGGGCGTTTAAAGCACAGGAGAGTCAACACTGCCAAAATAAAAGATTTCTTCCTCAGTATTTCATCTGGTTTTCCAAAACAAATATCTGAACATTCCTAAATCATCATAAATCTTTTAAAGAAACATTTACTTGAGAAGTAAAAGTACTTAACCCTTGTGCTGTGCTGAAAATTCTTTACCTAATTTAGTGTTCTTGGTTTAAAAATGATAAAAAAAAAATTGCTTGTAAATATCTCATTGCACTATATTATCACCAAATCTTGGTTTTAATATTTTGTCAAACAGTTCTTAAGTGAAAATGCATTATTAGTGCATAATTTTGGCAAAAACTGAAGTGCATGAGTTTAGATCAAAGAGGCCTACGGTCAATCAGTTAAAAATAAAACTAATACAAAACCTGTGCTAATTGAAAAAAACAAGCTGACAAAAAATACTGAATCCAATATTTGATGATAATATAGCATAACAAGAATTTTAAAAACATTTTTTGTAGGCTGGTCATTTTTGACTAGAAACACCACAACTGTAACAAGGTGGGGAAAAAAACACCCAAACCCAAGATCCCAAAGTACACACATATAAATCACAAAATATTTGGGGAAGATGTTATACCCAGCTTATACCCAGCAGCTTTTAGTCCAATGCAAGTAAGTTTATACTTAAAACAAGAAAAACAATCTTAATTCAAAGAGTAACAAGTTTATTTTTCTGACCCCATTGTCAGATATTTTTTCTGGTTTTACACACACACACACACACACACACACACACACACACACACACACACACACACACACACACACACACACACACACACACACACACACGTGTGTGTGCATGTATTTGTTTGCTGAAAATTCTATAAAAAAAAATCTTATTTCACTGACAGATTTTTTTAATTGTTTAAAAATGTAAAGTTACTTTTTATAACTGTGAGACTTGCTGTGAAACACTATGTACTGTAGTAACTGCTATAGAAACAAAGGAGACTTCACTCGTTATTTCATTTTTGTATCTTGACTTAAGAATGTTTAGATACTTGTAACGGAAAACAAGACAAAAATACGGGAGAAGAAAATAATTGTTTGCATTTATATGCAAATTGCTTCCATTTTACTGGTTGCACTTCACCATGTTTTGCCATTAAAAGTATGTAATGAAAATTTCTTCATAAAGGTTGAATTGGTTTGCAATTTGTGGAAATGCAGAAAAATGCATTTTTAGTGAAGCAGACACTGTCTGTTTGTTAGGTTAGATGATGTCACAGCTACCGCCCACACTCAAAACTCCCTTAACTGCTCTCCGATTGGATGCCGTCCACTAAAAGACAGTGACCTTCAGTAAGATACGGACCTGCTTTCATCATTACTCCCACAATGAAGACCCAACAAACTCTAGAATGATGGAAACTGCTTTGTGCTCCCTTCAGCATATTTGGCACGCCCAGATCGACTCCATCACACATGATGACTACAATCTGAGGGTTTTTTTTCAGCTTTTGTTCTGTCAAGTGTTCCTCTGAGATTTCTGAAGGATGATATTCCAGCCGCTTCACTGACGTGGCTTGTTTTGATGAGTTTACTGAGATGAAGACAGTACAGCGAAGGGCTCATCAACTGCTGTCTTCATCCAGATGAAGGATGCACAAACATTTGTCAGAGAACTTATCAAGTTTAAGATGAAAAACGAAACCAAACTCTTCACGCTGTGTGTTCAACTGCATTAAAAGTGAAGCGTGCAATTTCTGTGCCACTTGAATGTTTCCAAAAACAATAACAATGTTTTAGTATCTGCATATTAAACTGTGATAAAAATAAATTACTTTGAGAAAATTGCACGTCAGCTTTGAAGAAAGAGTTCACCCAGAAATGACAGTTTTTTTTTTTTTTCATCTACAAGTAATCAACACTACTCCAGTCCATCAATTAATGTCTTGTCAAGTGAAAAGCTGCATGTTTGAAAGAAACAAAAACATCATGAAGACGGTTTTAACTTTAAACCATCATTTCAGGCCAAAATACAGGTCCACAATAACACTTCCTCCAGTGAAAAACTCCATCTTCTGTTGTCTCTCGCATCAAAATCAACCCACTTATTTGTTGTTTTTGCTTGTAAACAGCATTTGATCTGTGCAGATTTCTCTCCTGATTCAGACCAGATGACTTTTTCACTGGAGAAAGCAGTATTACAGATAGAGGAGTCGCATTTTAACTGGAAGCAACATTTTGATGTTAATCTTTCAGTTTGCCAATTGACCTCATTTCAAAGCAGATCCCTCTCTAGTGCACACTAATGAGGTGAACGGTCAAAGTTGGACAGACTAATACACATTCAGCTTTATTCTAGAACACTCTACATCATTAGTGTAACATTTCTATAGTATATCTAAACCAGATTCACTGTAAAAGCTTCTCTTTAGATCTGTTCCTAATTATGGTGATCTGCCTACATAGGCATTATTAACAGAACAGAGTATCAGAAATGCTGTCCTAGTTATGAACAAATTCTAAGGTCGCACTACATTATGGGAAATGTAGTTGCTGCACAAATGACTGAAGAGTTTCAAAGAATATTCTTCTGGCATCATTGACATTGTGGCGTTTATTATGACCACCATACTGTATACGATGTACTAGAACAGCCTTTGGTGGATTAGCAATCTTTTATGTTTCTTTTCCATGCAATAAGATTATGGTTTCGTAAACAGCTGTTCATTAATGTACCTTTGCAATCTTGATGAAGTGGCTCAGGATCTCGGCACGGATCTTCAGGGTTTGAGCGGTCAGGATTTCCCGTACCAACCAGAAGCTCACCTGAAGAGATGAGAAAAAGTTTCAAAACTTGTGCAAGAGAAGACTCACAAATACTTTAATAAGCAGCTGAAAACAATGAGCATGTCATATGATAAAAGGTTTGTGGTTCTGGATTGCACAGAAGTTACCACTATGATGCCAATGGGCATTAAAATGAGAAGAAGCAGACTCAAAAAGAATGAAAGAGAAAAGCAGAGGTCAGCTGAGGTCATGTCACAGGACAGCAATAAATCAAGTTTTCATCTGCGGTTTAAACTCATGACTTTTTTCACTAAAGGGAGACTCAACTGGAGGCAAACCATATCTTGTGGAAAAACCATTTCTGATAGACAAAAACAAAAATGCTGGAAATGAGATGGAGGAAAAGTGTTGTTATGTAATGACTGAAATATGAGACACTCCGCTCTGATTATAATTGTACGGCAAACACAGAATGCAGCGTGCACAGACTTCACTTGGCAGAGATGCCAACGCAAGCGGATGCCAAATAAAAAAAGAAAATAAAAAAATTAGAAAACAGATGAAGCCTGAGTGATTCGGACCGTAGTAAATAGTTTAAGATTTCGGCCTCAGGGAACTATTTCAAACATAACGGGAGTCAGGTAACAAACCTCAACAATTTCCTCAAAAGCAGCTTCGGTTATATTTCACGCAAGGGGAATCAAACTCGAGAAACTATTTCATGTCTGACAAATAATTTGAAAGAAATTGGCACGGTTGAACAAAGCCGGTCATTGCAGGTCCACTATAAAAATACTGCGAGTTTTAAATGAAAAAGATTATTGTAAAACGTTTAACAAGAAAACACTACGAGTCTTTCAACTTAAAATTGTCTTGTTTAATTTAATGCAGTTTCTTTGTATTTATCTGTGAAATTTACTAGCAATTTCCAAGTTGTTTTTGTAACATTTTTGTAAATCCTACAATAAAATGTGTACTGACTGCAACAGCATTGGAATCTCCTTAGACACAATAAAAAAATACAAATAAATAAAAACTGCAGGGACATCTGAGTTTAAGTCACTTTCAAGTCTTTGAAGTCAAGTTCTCTGGTCTTTTGCTGCTTTATCAGAGGAAAAAATATAGGCTAAAACCAGTCGATTTGTTCACAACCAGCAAACGGGTGCAGAACTCCCTGAGGAACAGTAAATATATCTGTACAAAAAGAATATATGGACTGAACCGTCCAAGCAAGTGATGTCTTTTCCATCGACCCTCAGGAAGCCAAAGCTTCCACAACATGATGGAGAAAAAGGGCACATAGTTTAACCCCGGCTTTCATCCTTCAAAGAACGCATTAAAGCAAGCGAGTAGGTTTAGACTCAGAATACACAAGCTCTCTGTTTTAAATCCTAGTGAGCTGCCTTGTCTACTGCCTACATAGACAGCATGAGCATCCTAACTAGACAGAACCCGAGTGATTGATTTAAAGTGCTCTACGTGGGAAATTTGCATGCAAACAAATAGATTTGCACACATCATGTGCACACAAGACACTCGTATGAGGGGCCGTGACTCAAGACTTCACCAGACATCTTTATTTATTAAATGGGAATGTTGTGTGAAGGCCGTGCTGTTTGACAATGGTGACAAAGGCCAAAATATATGAATGTTTAAAGAGTAATCTGCTATTTTGTATGTGTCAAAGTGACAATTAACCTGCAATTTGGAGCCAAATAAGAATATGGCAGCATTACTGATATTTTGACACAGATATTGGCAGGTCTGTTAGTAAAATCTGTTGACTTTAGCAATCCTTGCAACATTATGTGCCACTGGTGACAGTTCAAATACTGGGAAAAAAGCACATTTTGCCCCCAAAGTTGGCATGTCTGTAATTCAAGAAATGTTAAATATATCTTAATACCCTTTGGATTTTGGTTCTTTCTTTTGCAATCTCAATTTTTTTAAAACCACACATGGTTCAATTCCAGAGATACCTGAATCTTAGTGTGGCTCCATTAGTAAAGTATTAAACTACAGACTTAATATTTGTAGTGAAACTGAGTGACTACTGGGTCATTCTGTCTCAAATCAACCAAATTTAAGAAATCTTCTGGCTAAAATCCTCTGATTTTGTTAATATTTCATCTCAAGAAAGACATACATAAACAGTGATAAAAGCCAAAGTATTAAAGTACATAAACTATTTTGCAGAGAAGCGACAAAATTACAATTTTGGAAATGTGGAGGCAAATATGGGCAGGAAAATTGGATTGGTGGGGCTGTTAGTAAAATCTGGTTTCTTTACCAGTCTTTGTTGCATTATACACTATTATGACAGTGACAAACAGTTTTTGTTTGTTTGTTTTTTTTTTTTTCCAAAGTTGGCATGCCTTTAAATGTTTCTTAATATCTTTTGGAATTGGTTCTTAACAAACTTTTCTTTTGGTATCTCAATTTTTTAAGACCATACATGGTTCAGTTCCAGAGATATTGGGATCTCAATGTGGCTCCATGAGTAAAATGTACAAAAAAAAAACAAAAACAGTGTAAGCCAGAAAAATGCGTTCATTGGCTTATTTAATGTCATCCCCCGCATGTCATCATTTTAAAAAGATAAATCGCACTGGTTATCCTGAAAAAACATTGTGCAAATCCCAACATAATTTCCAACCTCCTCCTCCTTCATTTTCTAAATGTTAACAGACACTTCAGTGTCATCTTTATTAAGATATACACGCAACGCTTGAGTCATAGTCACTGAGTTATGATCTAAAGAAAATGAGCTTCAAAAATGTAGGCCAAAAAGTCAAGTTTTCCAGGGAATGGGACAGGCATATCATGTTAGCTTAAAATATATGAACACCGCTTCGCTAGCTAGACCATGTGCAATGATGTCACAGCCTATAGCTCATTATCAAATCATTTACACATTATAAGAGCTCTGGTTGGTATAGAAACCTGTGGAGAAACGGGTTGCAGCACTTACATTTCTTGGCTCAGAGATGACAGGTCTTTGTCCAAAGTGGCTGTAAAGTGGGTTTTACCAAAGCGTAACACTGCGACCCCCTTCATGAAGGAGTGTGACCTCATCTGGTTCATTTCTACACATAATACCTTCAAATGGCTCTGAAAGGATCTGTTTCTGCTCCATAAATGATAAACTGGCAAGAGCGCTACAATGTCTTGAGGGGCGAAGTTTCTGCTCAGTTGCCATGACGATGGAGCACAATGTTTCCATGTACAGTTCCTGCTCACCTGATTTCAGTAAAAATATAGAGCTGATTTATTACATGGACAAACTCGATTAGACATTTAGTAGGGTTCTTGAGTAGGGATGCAGGACTTTTCTGTTAAAAATGCGACTGCGATTTAAAAGATGACTTAAAAAAAAAATCAGTTTGTAGGGCTGCACAATTTGGCCAAAATTAAATAATAATATATAATAATATAGTATATATAATAATATAGTTCTAATAATAATAATAATAATAATAATAATTGTTGTAATAATAATAATAATAACAACAACAACAATGGTTGTTGTAATTATCATTATTATTAAAAACGAAAAACAAAATAAATATTACTTTTGTATAATATCATAAAATAATATATTTATAATTTATATAAATATAATTAATGATATAATATAATATAAAAAAATATAAATACATTTATAATATAATATAATATAATATAATATAATTTATTATATTATATTATATTAGATTTAACATTTTTTACCATATAACATAAAATGAGATGGTGATTAAAAATGGCATTCAAAAATTTGCCCCAAATTTTGTGATTATACATCAGTATGGAAACAACCATAATAATAACAATAATAATTATTATTATTATTATTTATACAAAATAAAAATAAGAATTACTAAAAAAAATACTATTGTAACATTTCACTGTAAAATAAAAAAAATTAATATTAAAGAAATACAATACAATATAATAATGATTTAAAAAAAAAACAAAAAAAACAAAACAAAAAAAAACAGGTTTGCTGCATTGTTTGCAGTCCAAATTTATTTCTATTAATTATGCAGCCTTGCTTTAGCACGCAAAACTCGTCAGCCTGATGGCACTAATGACGCAGATTAGTGACAAGCCAATGTGTAACAGAGTTAGGAATTTGTTCGAATCAATACCCAACATGAGCAACAGTAATGGCGATACTTGATTTATCACTAAAACTGCTTTCTCTCTAGTCTTTACAAGAACTATAGGGGCTTGGGGCTAAAGTTACAGTACATCAAACGACAGACATTGTTTAAAGCGAGGCGCACTCTTGGGTGGCCAAGAAATGTGTCTCAAAGCCGCTCCATCTTTCCGAAGGTCTGGAAGCCTGCTCATCATGTTCGGCTTAATGATGTCATAAACCCAACGCCGTCGACAGCCAAGATAGAAGAAACTCTGTGAGACTGACTGAGGTGAGTTGCACACGCTAAGACCGTTTCAAATGGAAAATGTGCAGCTGGGAACTTGATGCTTTTATGTAATTTCCACACACAAATCGCCTCATTAAACATGTGCCATAAAAGTAAAAGTGGGTCATCTACTGTCTTCTTTACACTTTTATAGCACTTTCACAAAACCGTGAATATGAAAAATTGGGACACACCAGTTAATCTAATAAGGTTTCGGATTTAAAGAGACAGATTTAAAATCAAATTCATTCCAGGCTGAAACTTCATAAACAAGCAGAACTGGAAGCAGTACATTGAAACCACAAATTTAGTTAAGATTAATTTATGGCCAAATGCTTCTTAATTATCCTGAAAACCAAACTTCCTTTTGGTTTTATAATTAATGGCTTCTTAAGTGTTCTAATCCAACAGCATCACCAAGTTTGAATAACAAACAACATTTTAAACGTCAAAATTAATTCCATGAACAAAACGGATTCCTACGAGGCGTGAGAGTTGAGTTTTACTACTGGAGCTAGAGGCTGGGGAACTTGGAGGCGGTTATTGGGGAACAAAACATACAAAAACAGCTCCATACAATTGCATAAACACACACAAAAAAGAGCCCATTGGCAGAAATACTGCAACAAAACAGGGGTGAAGTTGATTTGTCACCCCATGCTATATGGAAAAAACTATATATCATAGTGTGTTCATTTACATGATGCATTTCAAAACAATTAATTAATTATTAAATTAATAGTTCGCCCAAAAATGAAAATTTGTTTCACTCTCAGTCCATTCAAGATATAGATGATTCTATTTCTTCGTCAGATTCAGACAAATGTAGCATAGCATTGCAATGGATGAATAAGAGTCCAAATAGCTGATAAAAACATCACAATAATCCACAATTAATCCACAGCATTGCAATGGATGAATAAGAGTCCAAATAAGTGAAAAGCTCATTCTTATGAGAACAAATCGGCACCCATTAACTTTATAGGAGTCCTCTATTCATAACATTGCTTTCTTTCTCCAGTGCAAAAGATGTCTTGTCAGGATAGAAATCAGGATAGAAATTTGCACAGATCAAGCCAAAACATCTAAAGATGATTTTGATGTGAGAAACAAACTCATTTTTTCCTGGTTGAGGCATCTTATGATTATGGACTCATAGGGAGAGTAGTAATGGTTGGAAGTTTCACAATCTTTTGGCAAGACATTAACTGACGGATGTTTCTTGTGGATTATTGTGATGTTTTTATCAGCTGTTTACTCTCCTTTCACTGCAGAGCCATTGAAAGCAAGTGAATACATTCGCTGTTGTTCATCTGGGCCTGGTGAGAAGAAACAAACTCATCCTCATCTTGAATGGCCTGAGGGTGAGTAAGTTTTTTTCGATTTTTTTTTGTTTGGTATGTAATTTTTTTTTAAATTTGTAAAAACTGTATGTGTCTTGTGTCAACAACATACGAGACGACAAGATGAATGTTGTCTAAATGTAACAGCACAGTAACGCTTGGAAAACCACGCATCCGTATTTTTCCTTAAACAGAAGAAAGAGGTGGAAAAGTCCAAGCTTGAGGAGGAAAGGAGCACCAGGCTGGACATCTGTCCGTGTGAGAGCTGTTAACAGTATTTCCAGCACCTATTAAGTCCTAAAGCTGTGGGTCATCAGGTTGATAATGGTTTTGTGGCACAGTTCGCAGTCTGCTGGCACTATATCAGCTACATCCCAGCCAAAAACACACATCTGGAAAACTAAATTAATATATAAATGAATAAGTGCGGCATTGACAGCTAGGGACGAACAATACAGCCATCATATCAGTATCAGTCAAGATCAGTGTTTATTAAATGATCTGCTTCAGTCTGATACTGGGTCACGATTACAAGCCGATTTAATTAATTTGCTTTAATGACTTAATAGGGCTACACAGTTATACATCTATACAAACACACAATTTGATTTTTAAGCATATGCAATACTAGACTGGATGATAATGACTTAATAGGGCTACACAGTTATACATCTATACAAACACACAATAATATGAATATAATACTGATATAATAATATAATATAATATATATATATATATAATATATATAATATATACAAACACACAATTTGATTTTTTAAGCATATGCAATACTAGACTGGATGATAAAATAATAGTATGATATATAATATTATTTGTTCATAATTTGTTGGATTTTCAGAATAAATAATTAATTAATTAAATAAAATTTAATTACAGAACTTAATACAAATATAAATAAAAATAAAATATAAATAAAAATTAAAAATCAGTGCAATTAAATAAATGAGTACAATACAATAAAAATGAATTAATTTAATTATTATTTAAATTTTAAATTAAAATGAACATTTAAAATAAAAATCAAAACAAAAAAACAAAGCAAAAGCCAATCATCTTACCTGGTTAAACCTCCGTGTGAAGGCAACAACATTAGGAGCCAAAATGTGTTTCTCCTTTTTGTTCCAGCCACAGCTAGCAAGCTCCTACGACACAACAGATACAAACAATCACAATTAAGCCAGCAAATACAGTCAATTTAGACTTAATTTCAATGTTAAGATTTGAAGTTTTTAAACCTCCTGTTTTTTTTCTATTTTTTTTTAATGACTTGGCAATAAGAAGCATACAGTGCCTTTGAATGAAAGCAGGCTTTAGAGTGGAAGCAGAATAATCTCACTGTGGAGCACCAAGTGTAACCGAACCCTGTTTAAGTGATGATTTCATGTTCTTCCAGCTTTGTGTAAGATCTCGAGTTTCCTCAGTCAATCTATAATTATGCAGATTGTCAGAATTATTTTTTCAACACACAAACCCCCAAGTGAACTGGATGTGACAGACTTTCTGTGAGTTTACTTCATTTGCAGCTTACCCGCTAGTTCAGCTAAACTAATGTGTTCGCAATTATCCTCTATTTATACACTGTCACAAATGATTACTGACACTGCAAAAAAGACAATTAGACAGAGAACGATCATCTGCCGTTTTCCAGATGTCTCTCACAGGGCCTATAGTCTTTAGTCAGGGTCGAAACTCATGACAATTGTCACTTATTTTTGTAAGTCCATTTAAAGAAATTGCATTTTTGGGAAAAAGGAATATTTTTATTCGACATTAGGTACACAACAATACTTGTTAAGCAAACTGTACTTCCATCCCTCACAGCCCTAAAATTTACAGTTCCCTGACAAGAAAATGAACGAACAAACAAACAAATGTTGAGAAAATAAGTTAATAAGAAAATAAGACAATAAAGAAATGAAGAAAATGAATACAAAATAATAACATAAATTACTTAAATGCATTTTAAAAGATAAGAAAATAAGTTTGAAAAATTAAAAAGTAAATAAGTCACAAAATAAGAAAATAAATAATGAGTATATAAGAAAATGAAAAAAAAAGAAAATAAATCAATAAATTATAAAAAAAAATAAGTAAATTAGAAAATAGTAAAAAAATAGAAAATTATACACCCACACACATAACACAATTTTTTTCCTTATTATCATCACATTAATAATTTCAATGACAATAAGCCATTCTTTAAGTAAGACAGTATAGTTAATCAGCTAAAGTGTAGATTTGGGTTAATAATTTAAAATCATGTGGAGTCACAGGTCTGCTGCTCATGGCTGTCTTCCAGTGACCACATTTTATATTACAGTACAAACAAGAGGTGCTCCACACAAGATGCAAAAAAAATACTTTAGTCTGCACTGAATGAAAGAAATAAACATTTGGAGCTGAACATAAGCTGTCTAACGAGAGACACATGCGTAATATGAATTATGAGATATGCACAATTAAACCAGAACCTCTCGTACTGAGGTTTTGCTGGAAATGTAACATTAATAAAATCTTCATGCAATTTTCCAAAACTGCTTGGGTGGGGGGATGTTTAAGTGTGTGATGAAGAGAAAAAAACAAACACAAAAGGGTCTGATGAAGTGAAGGAGCCCTGGGCTCTGCAGGTGGCCATAAGAGCTCACAGTGAACACTTGAAAAACACCCAACCACTTAAAAAGAAAACATGTGAGAGGTCAAAGGTCGAGTTTTTTACTTTCATTCCCAGAATGCCTGGCACTAAAGTGGATGCACGGCACTGTGGGTATTCTGAAAGGCCACAATACAGTCTCTCCTGTCCCAACAGCACTGAAGTCGAGGACCTGTGGTTTTTAACATTTCCGTGGCATTTATGTCTCACATGATGAGGCACAAGCAGCTATAATCCAGCTCTACAGTGAAATCATTTTTGTGATCGATCAAATAAAGTCGAACACTGCTATTAACCATGACTTAAACATGTCATTTATTGCCCTGCATAGTTTATTTACTTAATCAGACTTACCAAACAAAATTCAAGATATAAAATTATAAAATGATATAACTGTATGTATTCATTTGCATAAATTTAATAAAATTAAATTATTCATTAATAAAATATGCTATATTATTTAAAAGAAAAAAAAACATACTAAACATAATTTTGAATTAGAATGATGAAATTTTATATAATTTAATTATATAACATATAATAAACCCAATTTTCATGATCATACATTCATATTATTGTAGTTATTGTAGTTATTATTATTTATTATTATTTTGTATATTTTTTTTTTTATTTTTAATATATTATTTTTATATGTTTTTTATTATATTTTATATTTTAATTCAATTTTGATCTCATTGCTGTAATAATGACAATCATTCTGTCTGGAAAAAATTTATCAATCAGAATAATTCATTAATTATCACAAATTAAATTCAGTACAACAAATACAATTCTGGGTACAAAAAAAACATGACATATTTTATATATATTTACAATATATAAAAAACATATATATATAATATTATTATTATATATATATATATATATATATACATATATACACATATATATTCTAACACATATCTAAATATATATATATACACACACACACACCATACGTTCTCTAAATCTAAAATATATATATATATATATATATATATATATATATATATATATATTTAGATTTTATTCTATATACATATAAAATAAGTAAAATGTTTATCTTTTTGGAAAATCTGGAATTTTATTTACTTATAGGAGAACATGTAATTTCATCATTTTTACAAAAATGTAATAAAATGCAAATACCTCTCATCACATTTTATAATAATAGCTTTAATTTGCATGTGAGAAATGTGTAGGTAAAGAAGTGGAATCGCAACTGATAATAGTAGATCATAGTTTTGTTTGTATCACTATACTAGTTAAAGTCAAATTCATTATCTCTCATGGAAAGTGGCGAAAGTCAGAGGTTGCGGGACGGTCAGACCTTACGTCAACTTCTTTTACAGCAGGAGAATTATCAGTGAAAGTTCATTTAGAGTCAGGCCAAAAACACCTACAGATTACACACTTCAGCCAAGACTTTACACGAGCAAACGAGGAGGCAATGATGGCAAAAGCAGACCCAGCTGGAGGTGGTCCCTCTTTTCCTTTGCATCAGCGGGCAGTCTGCTTTCGGGAGGGCCAGAGGTCACACTGCTCCGAGGGACGGCGTAAAAGTGTCAGGAAAGGAATTATGGGCCATTTCAAGCAGCGAACCCAGCGGCTTTTACATCTGAATTCAGGACAATCGTCAAAACTATCATGATAACATTGAGTAACATAATGAAGATGAATAATGTGATGCTAACTAACCCACCACAGCAGACTCTAGAAAAACATGATTATTCACAGCGACGGTGAATAACATGCATCCAGTGGTTTCAGACATGACAGAAAGTTCCTTCCTTTTACGTAACTCCGTCTTCCTGCCAAAACTGCTGTTTGTGTGTTTTTCCAGTGCTTTCTTAATCTAGTTTCCATTAAACAGATTAATGAACTCTAATTACAGCTAAAAACCCACAAAAATGCAGTAATCAAGAGGTTCTCGTAGAATTAAGAATGGAAAAAGTGCTTTTTTGGACAAAGAGAGTTTTCACATTTATGTGTTCATACTTTTATAGTAAAATAGTTCGTTAAATAGGTTCCGGGGTTATTAAAGTTAACTACAACCATAAAAACATTTCCGTTACTTGAAATAAAAAAAGTTCACTGAAATAATTAATATATAGCTAGTTGCCAAAGCAACATTTCTTAGTTTTATTTAGTGTAACTTGAACTTTTTTAAAGAAACATTGAAAATGTAAAAATAAAATGTCATTAAAAATATTTAAAAACAAGCCACAATAGAATCTGAATGATACTGAAAGATTTACATTTTTTTCACAATAGAATCTGAATGTGCAATGTCAGATTTTTTTTTTTATCAAATAAAAAAAACATTATATCTATATTTGGCTTGTTTTTAAAATATTTATATATATACTTTTAGATATTTACATTATAATAGAAAAAAAAAAATCTGAATGATTAGTCATATCATTTATTTGGCTTTAAATATTTGTATATATTTTTACCAATCTTTAATAATTTGTATTTTGGCTTGTTTTTAAATATTTGTAATTACATTTTATTTTTATTTTTAAAATTTTTAATAATTTATATACACCAATTTATAGAAATTATTTTTACTTTGGTTATAGCAATTTTTATGTGATTTTCTCAATTTTATTTATTTATTTTTACACATTTCAGATTTTAGTACTTTCGACTTCAACTATTATTTTAGTTAGTTTCCAAGGCAACATTTGATTTTTTTTTTCTTTTTTAAGTTTTTAATCTAATATTTATATTTTATTTCATTAAAAAAAAAAAAAAAAACTGGCCTCCTCAGCTGAAATTAGCCCAATATCGCTTCAAAACCAGCCAACAAGACCAGCTAAAACCAGCAAACAGTCCAAGGCTGGTTTAAGATTTTTCAACAGGGGCATTATGAGCTAAAAATGAATCACTATTGGGCAGATGATTCCCCCATAGACTTTCATTTCAGTCAACACATTTTATTGATTTTATAAACTGAGCTACACATCATAATCTGGAACATTCTATTCACTTTAAAGCCTGAATGCATTAAACACACAGTCGCTGAACGAAACTAATGAAAGCTTGAATCTGTGGCGCGCTGACAGACAGATGAAAGCTGGAGCGAGTCGGTTTACAAATTCTCTGTTAGGCATCATAATTCTCCGCTATTCAAGAGAGAAATGACGAAGCGCGTTTATGTTTAGCTATAAACACAGCGCTGAGGTAATCAGCCTCAATTCTTTAGTTTGGACTCCAGATGTAGCTGATTGACCTCAGCAAACACGTCCAGTCAAATCCACACAACTATAGCTCACTCGCATCTCTTATAGTGTACTGTATATTCGACGCATATATACACATGCACAAGTCACGTATTGCCTGTACGATGCCGTAAGGAAAGACATTTCTCTGGCACACTTTCAAACACCCAAATGACTGAACATCTCAAAATGTGACTACAAACACACACAGAGAAGCAGACATTACAGCATCTCGTTCCAAAAAAAGTAAGAAAAAAGAGTGATGAACAGCCGTCAGAACTTGCACAATGTGTTAATACCTAAATCTCACACAGACCTCGTCTCAGATTGCATGCGTTTTTGTGGATGAGGAGCACAAAACCTCAGACTTGTTTCCGTCTTAAACTTTACAGACCGAAACGAAGACCTTGTGTTTATTTGTGTTAACTTAAATGTATGAGTGTGTAACAGGATGTGCTAAACCTGTACGGTCAGGGCGATCGGCTTCACATGTGCGAGTTCTTCTCATGTATCACGTCACCCTGTGCGTTCCCTCAGCGCTTAGAGCAGCACAGTATTTATGCAATAAAGAAATAATTTAACCATGTAAAGCCTGGCATATCAAACTATGGAAGCCCATTTCCGCCAAAATGAAACAAGATAACAGTGACTTTATAACTCATAATTCTGAGAAAAAAGTCAGAATTGCGAGATATGAACTCACAATTGCTAGTTATAAAGTCAAAATTGCAAAAATTCACAATTCTGACTTTTTTTTCTCAGAATTGCGAGTTTATATCACGCAATTCTGACTTTACAACTCTCAATTCTGAGAAAAAAGAAAGTCAGAATTGCAAGATATACTGTAAACTCCCAATTGCAAGAAAAAACTGAGAATTGCGAGTTATAAAGTCAGAATTGCATGATATGAACTCGCAATTGTTAGATAAAATACCTTGATTTATTTTTTACTCCGTGGCGGAAACGGGCTTCCATATCAAACAGTAATACAAAATAATAAAAAAAATATTAAAAAAAGTTTGCATGTATTGTTTGTTGAGGTAATCCTGTTCAAATCATGCATGTGTCCTTGCACACAAAATGTTTTCAGGGTCTGAATTACAATTGTTACATGTTAAATGGAGAATACATGATTCAAAGAAATAGCAGGACAATAGAGTGCACTTTAGTGTGACTGGAAATGTGACCAATCATCATCCAAGGGTAGGGCTGGGCGATAAGACGATATAAATCAGATGGAAATTAAAAGTCTATTGATTCATATTGTGCGCTATCGTTTATTTCGTGGTTCCACAAAATACATTGTTTATGGCAATAAGTTTTCATTATTTGAATGACGGCAGGCTTACACACACGGGGATGCAGGCAGACGAGTGAACAACAGCATGATCGCGCTGGCGCTCATGTCACGTTGCTGTGCGCGTGGTCACGAAAACTTAATGTCTGCATGCGTTTTTAAGCACTGCAGTTTAAACCAACTGATTTTAGTCTGCTGAAACACAAACAACAGAGCTATATGCGCGCGCTGTCTCTGTTTCTGTGTGAGAGGAGTGCGTGAGCTGCGCATCAGCTGCTATTAGAGCTCGTGAGCATTTTTGCCACTTTATTGGCTTTGAACGATTGCATAAACACTTATATGCGTCCAAATGCAAGTATCCTCATAAACACAGTCATTTAGATCTTAAGGGAATGTAAACAGTTGCGAGAGAAAGCGCATATGTAACAGTATATTGGATCCGGACTTCGGTCTTAAAGGGGAAGCTGTCCAATATTCGTCCTGTCTGCCATTCATGAAAATCTCTCACTGCTCTTGACTAAATCACTTTTGTAACTAGAATAAGAAGAAAATAAATAAATAAATAAATAATGCTAATTCTAATGATTATGCGTATACAGTATACAGTATATATATATAGATAGATAGATAGATAGATAGATATAACTTACACAGTGAAGACTAATTCATTTACACAATGTATTTCTTATTTATTGTAGTTTTTGTTCTATTGCTTGTAATTAGTTTCTTGTTCTTATTTCATCACTGACTGTTTATGTATCTCCTGTAAGCTTGTTTTTTTTCTTTCTTTTTTTATTATTATTTTCTTGTATTAGTTTGATATTGACATTGGTGACAAGGATTATGAAAATTCTATGGTATCAAATCTAAATATCATAAAAAAAACCTTATTAAAAGAAAAATTAACTATATCAAGATATATATCGTTATCGAGGTATAACATTTCTCATATGGTGATATAAGATTTTGGTCAAATCGCCCACCCCCATCCAAGGGTGCATTTCCCGTACAACATCATAACTAGTCATGACTGCTTCCTGAACACGGTCGGTCGCATCTCTGTAATTTGAACCACACTAGTTCAACAATATAAGGCCGTTGTTAATGACATCACACACATGTAGAGGATAACTTCTACTATTTAACTGATTCAGGATCTCTAAGATGCTGCTGTATTGAACATGGCACCTGATTACTATTTTTTGTTCCCTGTAATGTTCTTGCAATGTTCGCACGAACTATGATTTCGGGAAACAGAAGTGCTTAACTATGTTGGTAACGACGGAACTTACAGCCATAGTTGGCTAACGATGCTTTAGGAAAACGCACCCCAGGTTTCAAAGAGAAAAGAAAATCTATAAAATCTATTATAATCTATCAGACGAATGTTTATTTGTTCATCTCTCAATCAATCATCATTGTTTTGAATTGCATTGCACTGAAAATAAGCAAAAATATGTAATTTGGTGCAAATGCTAATATTCATATGGCACAAAAATAAGGTAAAATTCAGATTCTTGTAATGTAAATCAATGAGATTTTTATAACATTATAGCACACTGCTTTTATAAAATGCATAGAAATATTAGTTTTCACTCCATATCTCTTAATAATGTGTCTTAGTAAGATGATATTTATATGCGTAGTTTATGATCAAAGCTTTTTAGTTTCTAAACATATAATGCAAAGCAATACAATGATGATTGAGAGATTCCTCAAAAGCCTGATGATCATATTTGATACTCACATTTGAACGTGACTTTTCTAAAAGATGATGTATGGATAATCAAGTAAACCTTGCTTCAGTCCAGTAAGCATTGAAATATCATCTTGAAAATATTACTAACAATATCAAAGCTATTCTTATTTTTACTTTATAAAATCAGTAAAGATTCCACAATAAAAATACACATGAAGCACGATTTTTATAATTATACTAAAAGGCCTTTTACTTGCTAAAATGTATCAATTATCAATCAGACGACAGAAGGCATGTAGTAGATTGTGAAAAGCAGCATTTCCAGCAAGTTTTGATCATGTTTATCATTTAGAAGCATTAGAAATGTTCATATCAAATGATACAGCAGGATTTACAGGGTTTAGCTGAATGTCTAGGATTTTTCAGACACCACTAACCAGTCAAAAACATTGCATGTACAGCAGTGCTTCACAACCAGCCTGAAGTGAGCACTAGTAAAAGGGGAGCTGGTAAAACTAATGAAAGCGGGTCACAGGTGGTCTCATCCATCAAGCGCTGTACGCCAGCGGCATGTTTTCCAACAGTTTTATATCATGCTCCGAGGAAAAATTGGACCTCCTTCTCGTGGTCACTTACGGCGGCAAAGATAATCAACTGATACAGAAATGTTATTCTCTTCCCCAAACAGCCTATAAACATCCCTAATGAAAAACTGCCAGACTGTTAGAATATTCTGCCATGGCCTCTAATTCACAAAGTATGCGTGTCCACTGTGGTGCAAACGACTGTCTAAACACTCGGTGTGTGTAGTTTACCGGCCGCTGTTCCTCAATCAAAACAATGGCTGTTAGATATTAGTGCTGGGATCAAGATAGTAGCATAAATAATCAAAGAAGTAGGTTTACGCATGCATTATATTATTAACATGAAAGGAAATGCAACATTTTCAACAAAGACACGCTCCTCTTATTTGGGACAGATGTTGGTTTAAGTATGTTTTATATTGTAAATTTTAATTGAGATGTGAAATTTTGATTAATGTAAACGCATCAATTTTGCAAAAATGCCCATATATCGCCAAAAAGTTTTTACGCTCGCATGAGGTGGTTTTTCAGGTAATGTGAAAAAGGAATAATTCATGAAACTGCAATGGAAACGTTTTTTTCACATTAACAGTTCACATGGCGTATGTAAAAAGTCATATGATCAATCTTTAATAACCTCCAAGAAACACTTCATAAGTGGCCGCTCTCCAGTATAAGGGGTTTTCACTAATATTAATGCTTAGACAATTTACACTGCACACGTCTGTTTATTCCAGCCGCACCATGAAGCGGCTCTCTGTGCTGCTTCTCTAAAGATACACGCATACCCTTCCTTTGAATAAATATAGCCAAAATCTGTCAAAATCCCACCAAAATGCATTGCCATGACCTATCGCGAGAGGCAAAATGTTACGTTTTAGTCGCATAACATTGGTTAATGGAAACGCCGTCATTTCACAATACTTTTATATCGACATTTATAAAATATCGCCAAAGTTTTTTGCAAATCTGTAATAGAAATGCGCCTAGTGAGGTAATACTGCTCAAATGTTCATGCGGATACAATGTTTACGTTGTCTGCATTACAATTTCCATGTTAAATGGATAATAGTGGGAATATAAAGTATAAAGAAGTTATAAATGCTACAATAATACAGTGTATTTTAGAGTTTCTGGAAACGTGACCAATCATCATCCAGGACTGAAACCAAAACTAAATCAAACTAAACTGTAAATAAATAAATACCAACTTGTAAAACACATTTTTTGTTTAAATAAATAAATAAATAATATTCTTAGAGACCAAAATAAATAAATAAATAAATACATAACAATTTTTTTAAATTAATTTAAATTTTAAAATATACAAAATGTGACAAATTATCACCCATGACTGAAAAATTTAATAAAATAAAATATACTGTAGTAGGACAATATAATGCATTTTAGCATGACTGAACTCCAGAACTGAAACAAACAAACAATATATATATAAATATTTAAAAATGCAACAATGTAATGAAACGAAGTGTTTTCTCTAGTCTCCATGGTATCTGGCTCAGAAAATGTGACCTCTGTCTTACCTCTGGCTGTATGGCCTTAAACACAGGGGCGTCCATCAGGGTAATTTGGCTCTAAAAAACACAGACAAAAATAAAATCACATTTTCGTCGCTCAGAACGAGAGTGAGCAATCACAGCCATGAGCTCATTTTCCAGCACTGAGTTACAGCGTACATTATGGGAATGGACAAAATGAATGAAAACAATTCATCATAAAAATCACCACAACGAGGGAACTCGGTTCCACAGGGTCCTTCAAGTCCCTTAGAAGTCTAAATAAGACCTTGATTCAAGTGAATTATAGGTAACAGACTCTCTCAAATCCCACAATCAGGCCAACTCACAGGAAACAGTCCTATTTTAATCACCACCAGCATTCGGTAAATTATTCTGATTAGTTATTAAGCATCATTTATCATCAGCTCTGTTCCAAATCCTAGTGAGCTGCCTACCTAGACAGCATTTTAAGGTGTCATTAAGGCAATCCAGATGCAAATACTGTTCTGAAAATAGGAACATTATGGAATGGATATCTCTATTTAAGGCAGCATCATGCATCTTCTGTTGATTTAAATATTAAACATGTACTCATAATTCATTCAAGACAAATTTATTTATATAGCACACTTTAAAGTGCAATATAAGGAAAAGTACAGATTTTAAATATATAACAAGTAAAAAAAGATTACATAATTAGATTTTTTTTTCAACCAAAATATAGTCAAATATATATGTGTGTGACCCTGGACCACAAAACCAGTCTTAGGTGTCACTTTTTTGAAATTGAGATCTATACAACAACTGAAAGCTGAATAAATAATCTCTCCATTGATGTATGGTTTATTAGGATCAGACAATATTTGTCTGAGATACAACTATTTGAAAATCTGGAATCTGAGGGTGCAAAAAAATCTAAATACTGAGAAAATCACCTTTAAATTTGTCCAAATTAATTCTTAGCAATGCATATTACTATTCAAAAATTAAGTTTTGATATATTTATGGTAGGAAATTGACTAAATATCTTCGTGGAACATGATCTTTACTTAATATCCTAATGATTTTTGGCATAAAAGAAAAATCGATAATTTTGAACCATTCAATTTGAATTAAGACTGCTTTTGTGCTCCAGGGTCACATATATGTGTGTGTGTGTGTGTGTGTGTTTTTTATTTTTTTTTTCTGCTTATTAAGGTGAAATAAAAGGTATATAAATAAAGACTAAATATAATATATACAATATTAAAATGTAACAAATAAGAAGAAAAGAAAGGAATATATACATTTTAATGCATTTTATTATTATTATTATTATATAAAATAATAATAAAATAATTTTACAATATTTCTGCTGATTCTGCTGAGGAAAAAGAAAAAAACAACAGGTTAATTGGTCTCAGATTCATACAAAAAAGGAAAAGATTAAAAGAAAAGAAAAAGATTAAAGAAAAAAAAATGTATTAATAAAAGCCTAGCCCATCTAAATTGGATCATTGGCGTTAGCTGATTTAATCTTGTCTTTGCTCGTTTTAACCAACTGAAAAGTGCCCTAAACCCTTATAAAACCAGATTACAAACAGGGAGATCAGCTAAGACTGGTTAAAACATGTTCCCTTAGCAACATCAAACTCCATAGAGCACAACAGTGAGCAATGACGTTTTCAACAGCCTTTGTTCCTCAAGTATTTTCCCTTTCATTGCCGCCACAGGGATGTGGTGCGAGGAGTCGCTCACTATCGAGAGCTTGTCAGTCAGGATGCTGCTCGCTCGGTTTGGACCGGAGCTATTGTTTCCGAACGGAAAGGTCCCGAATGACCAGGACTGCTCTGAATAAGAATGCATCATGACAGGACGAGACAAACGATGTAGAACCAAAGTCCGTCTCAGTTTTCCACCAGAGAACGCATCAATTTCGACGCTGACAGTTTTACTCACTGCGAACTCCTCTGGCGTCACTTTGAGCACATCAAAAACGACAGCATCGTAGCTCTTCGCGTAGTCAGCGCTCGGGCCGTCCACAGACACGGAGCTGTCACTTCCCTGAATATGAGAAAGAAACGATATGAAGATACCAACATGTCAAGCATGCAATATTACAGATGCTCATAAATCCAAGAACAATTAGAGAGGAGAGAGAGAGGGATACAAACAATGAATTAAAGAATCAAAATTGACCACATTTACTGTCCTCCTAAATGTCCCTGGGCTTGTTGTGCTGCTTGGGGTTTCATTTGTGAAAATGACTTGATATTATCTCTCATTTCTTCTGCTGTGGCCCTCAAGTATTGACCATCAGCCACAGCTGAACCCATCATTAAAAAAAGTCAGCACAGTTCTTTCCATGGAAAAGCAAAGTTGTCGGGTTAGCGTGAGGTTTTTGATGGCAGACATGGTATATGTTTCTCACGGGACGACTGCCAGCGATGGAAAAACCATGAAAACGTTCCTGGATCTCGATTGAAATGATCTTTGATCTGATGATAACAGTATCTGCATGAGGACACATCTGTGAGCGTATGGGCATATGTATTTTATGCATTGGACGTATAAAAGTCCAAAAATAAAATAAAATAAGAGCTGAGCCTGAGTTCTGTGGTATTACCATAAAACTGCACAATGGAAAACCAAGGTTTGACTATCATGAATTTTATCGGACTTTAAAGTTACGGAATCTTTTCAGTCAATCAATGAATGACAAAAAACATGGTGCCTTACAAAAAAAATTGCACATTGGAATCTTTGCACTTTTATAGCTACAGCGAAAAAAGAATTAACAAACAGCCCACGAAGTCTTCCTGAACAAATTCATTTAGCGGTTATGACATTGCATTGACGTGCTCAACAAACATGTCTTTGATTGGCTACAACGCACAACGCATGTTGTAAATGGAAACGCCTGACGCTCTTTGCGGAGATTCCGAAAGGCTGGTATCGTTACGTTTTTAAAAATTAAGTATCGTACATTATTTATATTTACATTTAGTCATTTAGCAGATGCTTTTATCCAGTGACTTACAAATGAGGACAATAGAAGCAATCAAACCAACAAAAGAGCAACAAGTCCCAGTTAGTCTAACACAGTATTCACATCAATGCATTATTTTTTAATAATAAATAAAATAGAAAACAAGTTAATAGAATAGAAAAAGAATAGAGAACACTAGTGTTAGAGATAGATCGTAATAGAATATATTGATAAATTTCTGCCTACCAGGGTTACAGGTGCTTGAGCCATTGTTAATGCTCAGAGTGATAAAATCCTTCTCCCGACTCCCAAGATCATCTACTGTGTGATGTAATTTATGTTAATGATGCAATTTTGCGTGCTTCAGCGCTTATTTGTGTTCAATTATTTTAACAAGTTAAGGATTTTTAATTCATTGCATGTGTTAACATATATAGTTATATATAAATTCCATGTGTACATAAGCAGTGTGCTACTAGTGTATTTTAATATTAATTTTTTTGTAATTTTTGCTGTGTTTGTCATTTTTATTAATTATTGCTTTTTTATAATGAAAATGTCTATGTATAGCTTTTATTCATTTTTATTTCAGTTTTAGATATTTTAGTACATAAACTACAATGAAAATGAGAAATGCTGCTTTGCCAACTACCTGAAATAAAATAATTTATTTTTTTAAATATTTTATTTCAGTTAGGGTTTGTTTTTTTGTTTTTAGTTAGCTGTAATAACCTTGTACATGCGTCACTAAAGAACCATACGGTTATAATTAATCACAGTTCCAACACTAAAAATAAATCCTATCCTGTCATACTGCTGAAATAAGTACACTACATTTTATTCCCAGTGATGAGTAAATCTTTATTCATCAGTTAATTTCAAAATAATATTATATTAGAATTTTTAAGAAAGGAGGAGCAGTTACCTCGGAGGAGGCGGAGCTAATGCTGGTGCCATCTGATAGGCCGTTTCTACGGTACATACTGGAGAATCAGCCAATGGGGTGCAGAGACGCCCGGGCAACAGCGGCCCTCAGCCAGACCCCACATGTGACAAATCTTCCATACCTGAAGACAGACAGAGAGACATCAAAATATTAAGATACATACATTGTATAAAATATCTGACTCAGATGTCAAATGCAGTGCTTCATGGGAGTTTGTGGTTACAGATGAAGTGGGTTCAATCGTTTGACTGGTGGTTTGTGTGTGTGTGTGTTCATAAGAAAAACTTATGCTAAACATCTAAGGAACTCCACAGGGACTTAGTTTGCTCTCTTTCCCAGATGGCCAGAGGAAGCCCCAGCATACTTGACTGACCAATGAACCGCCCGGGCCGGGAAAGAGCGCAGCAAATAGGAAAGAATGTGACTTTTACAATGGAAATCCTCGCGGATCACTCACACAGTGATCAAAACACTTAATGGGTTTTGGGAAAGTTCTCCACACTCAGCTGGAGATCTAAAACAGACAATCCATTAGCAATACGACCCCACTTTGGTCTGAGAATCGGGAAATTGCATTTACAATAACAGACATGTTGCTGTAAATGAAAGCTTTTTAATCTCAGCTCCAGCTGTGCAAGTTTTTATCAAGTAGATCTCATATAACTCTATTTGAACTATAGAGCTGTTACGATGTTCTGACTTTCTGCATACAAACATTTCACAACACGACGTGCATCAACAAACAGATATGAGCCTGAAGGATCACCAGCATTTCTGAAATAAACAAGTTTACTTATACAATAAACTTCAGCCTGATGAACGTTTCACCTCTCAAGAAATTCTAAAGAAAATCTAGTTCATTGTGTTTATTATGCTATCAATTGTGTTGTAGATGCAAGAATGGTTGACTGATATTTTACATATAAACCACTATGAAAGTGCATATTATGGCCTCTTGCATAAAAAGACTAAAGCCTAATTTGACCTGTTACCGAGGTCAAAGCACTCCGAGGAGCTGTGATGACCTCTAGTGGCCATATGAGTTTCTTATAATAGCTTATGAATGTTTTTCAATGTGAAATCCACACATTTTTGGCTCATTATCAATATACTGATCTGACTGCACAACATAACTTTTAAAATCCATAAAATCCTTTATGGAGAGCCCACAAAACAGTGAAAAGTTTGGGGATTTTTTTTTTTTTTTTTTTTTTTTTTACAATTTGAAATCACTGTTTTCTTTAAGAATACAGTACATTGTAAACTGATTCCTGTGATACAAAGCTGAATTTTCATCATCATTATTCCAGTCTTCAGTGTCACATGATCCTTCAGAAATCATTCTAATATGCTGATTTACTGCTCAAGAAACATTTCTGATTATCATCAATTTTAAAAAAAACTGTTGTGCTACATTATTTTTGTGGAAATCTTGATGCATTTTCTTTTCAGGATTCTTTGATGTCTTTACTTTTGATCAATTTAATGCATCTTTATTAACGAATAAAATAAAATAAATATTTTTGAATGGTAGTGTATTTAATGCATGATCAAATCTGTTCACTGATCAGCATTATTAAAACAAAGTATACATTTAATGATTTAAATACCATACTTTAATTTCAAAATTAAATTAAAAAAAAATGTCTTGATAGTGATTGCTGTGATGTGCCTTTCATGTTGCATACTAAATAATATACTAAAAATAAACTACTAACAAAAAAATACAAACAATATACTTAATATATACAATATATACAAACAACAACACTCAGCCATACCACAAGATGGCAGTGCACAACTACAAATAACTCTGTACTACAGTACTTTACAGTACAGTAAGAGCTTTGTTTCAAACATCCATTTAATGTTATATCACTTAATTCACATCAATATTCAACTCATTTCCATGTAAGATGGAAAAGTATATTTATCTACTGTATATTTAAATAATACAATCATATGTGTTGTGTGAATCCGAGAGGTCTTTTGCATGCTTTTTCTTATTTAAAATAACCTAATTCATTACAAATTATAGGATAAACATAACAATGTGAGTGAAAACAGTATGGATTTAAATACTCTCAGTTTTCCAGTGTGACCCTGGGCGGCACACAATAAGGGTGAATCACAAAGGCTTCTCGATTCAGCTGAATTTGAGATGGCTCACATTTCTCTCTGCTCCTACTTGTAACCCGTTCAACACCACAACCCCAAAACCCTCCATCTCTCTCACACCAGAGCTGTCTGATTATAATCTGAAAGCATTTCCGATAATATCAGCCACTGTAATCCCCAATGAGTCAGTGATAATATCATCTCACACATCAGCATTACAGAGGATCACCAGCGCAGCAGTTGAGCTCTCTTTCTCAGTCTGTCTGACATCACCCGTTTGAGACGCCACCTGGACTGAGAGCGGGTGTGAAAGCTATTAAGTGTTTCCAAGGAGACGCACTTTAGTTTATCTCCCGCTTTCACTTAGTCCACTCCAATTGAGTGGGAGCCTCGATTATTATTGTTTTTCACAATACAGGCTTAAAGAATGAACCTTACTTGAAGGGTTTAAATCGAGCATGAACATCTGCTCAATCTTTAAGCCAAAATGTTCAGCAAATACAGTACACCTATTGTAGTATAGAGTATAGCATAGCATAGCATAGTATTTGTTATAGTATTGTGTAGTATAGTATATAATGATATACTATACAATTGCACAATATAGCACTTTAATATAGTAGTATAACGCTGAATAATATAGAATAGTGATAGTATTTTGTAGTATAGTATACGTGATAGACTATACTAAAGTATAGTAGGCTACAGTATAGTATACCATATATATGATATATATATATATATATTATATATATATATATATATATATATATATATATATATATATATATATATACACACCATAAATATATAGTATAGTACAGTACAGCATAGTATAGAATAGCATATAGTGATATACTATACTACAATATAGTTTACTATAATGAAGTATAGTATACTATACTACAGTACAGTGTAGTATAGCATGGTATAGTATAGTATGCATAGTATAGCATAAGGTGATACAAGAAAGTATAGTATAGATACAATATAGTATAGTATAGTATAGTATAGTACAGTACAGTACAGCATAGTATAGTATAGCATAGCATACAGTGATATACTATACTACAGTATAGTTTACTATAATACAGTACAGTGTAGTATAATATGCTATTGTATAGTATGTGTAGTATAGCATACAGTGATACATGATAGTATAGTATAATACAGTAAAGTACAGTACAGTATTGTGTAGTATGAATAGAGATAGTATAGAAATAGTACTGTGCAGTATAGCATATGGTGATACGCTATAGTATAGTATAGTATAGTATAGTATAGTATAGTATAGTATAGTATAGTATAGTATAGTAGGCTCAAGGAATAAGAGTTTTTTGCTTTTTTATTTTGGTTAAAAACTAAACTTTTACTTCTATATTTTTCTCATTTTATGAAGGCTTAAAACGGTTTTGTAAACTTTGGTTATTTACCAATAAACTTATTACTTATTTTAACAAAGACTTCTTTTATTCAGCTGCTTTTCAAACTGACTTTTAAGGAAGTATGGTAATCTAAATATTTAAATAAACCACTCAATATTTGAATTGTATAAATCAGTTAATATCAAAACCTATTTATGATCAGTGCTTACATATCACAACTGTCACTTCCACCACAATAAACATTTTGGAAATATCAAAAGATTATTCAGTTACAGTGGTGGTATCTGTACTATACCATAGTATTTTTACTTTGGAAAACATACTACCACCATACTTTTACATAAATTGTTCCTCCTTATTTTGAGCTCAAGAAATTGCCACCCATCCCCAGCAACAGCATTTTCCAATTGGTCACAAGACAATTGTTTTTATAATGAACCTGCTGTATCGGTTCGCAAATCACACTGAATGATTTATTCCAGAACTGAACTGATTTGATTGTAGCTGTTCTTGAATCAACAACTAAATGATTCAATGATCCAGTCAGAGTTAGTCTTCACGTCTGAATCAAAATGTAGCGAAAAAGTAAGAATTTTAGTAATGACTGTTGTTTATGAATATCATACGTTACAACTCTCAGTTATTTGTGAACTAAATTTACTGTAAAAGACCAAGCTGACTGTATAAAAATGCTTGGATGTGGACATGTCTTTATTTGATCATTATGGTCTTTACAGGGTATAAGCTACTTTAGGTAAAAACTAAATATTGTTAAAATAATGCAAATAATACCCATGCATCTTTCCACACCTGTAGCAGTTTAAATTGATAGCGTTCTTCTTATTGTATATTTTCACCATGCAACCACTTAATTTTTCCTAATTTTTAAATACTGTATATTTTGTTATTTTCACTTATTTGCACACTTGAATTTTCAGTAACCTTGAAATGTATTTTGATATAGTGTATGTTTTGGTAATTAGAAAAGTTTGCTTTTCTGCAGAGCAAAATCTTCCTGCCCAGTCCAAAGATTTCTTCAAACTAAGCTGCAAAGAACAAATTAACTTTCACAACTTTATTGTGTCAAGCAGACACATGCACATCAAAGACACATATTCAGTGTTCAGACTTGATCTGACCAGTCACAGTGAGGTAATAAGGAGGTAAGTAATGTTAAAACACACACACACACACACACACACACACACACACACACACACACACACACACACGTTACTGAATTGGGATCCTGGTAAGGTGTTACTTCAATCACACCCTTTTTTGTCACCCTGGATCTCTTTAATTATCCCTCATCTCTCTCTCATGTTCATTAAAGCAGCTGTGAGGTTCTGTAATTATACGGCTCAGTCTGCAGCGCTATTAAATTAAGCTCACCCCAGGATCTGTCCTCCTCATGCACGCATTCAGCAATAAAGACTTTTTGGCCAATACTGAAAGTTGGTACAGCATGTATAAAAAGTCTCTTATGACTCATATGATACTGAAATGTTTCTAGACATGATTGATTCCAATACAGACTCAATCCAGCCTGTACGCTAAAGATGCTAGTTTAGCATTTAGATACCATACTTGAAGGAACTGCACATTGAAAATAACTAGTATGGCACAAAACAGGCTCAAGTAACTCTGACAGTAATTCTACAAGAACCAGTTCATCAGGTAGAAAGATAGCACATTTTCTGTATTATTCAGAGCCTGTGAATGAGAACTAGAAACAGGAAACAGGAAAACCCAAATATTTATCTGTCTTTTAAGTCTATGGACAGCATCAAAATTATATTTTTATGGATAATGTAATCCCAGAATGCACTTTGAAGAGCTCAGTGAAAAGTTTAGTCTAAGATGGTGGATAGAGTCTAAAAAATTTTTCAGATATTATAAAATTAAGAGCCAGGGGGTGAAAACTTCTTGAAATTGAGGATCAGGGTAAATTTTTGTCTTCTGGGAAAGTAGCTTCTGAAGGACGATACTAAATGAAGAAAAAAAAAATATTTAAACAAAATAAGAGAAATTTACAAAAGCTGCTGAAAAGCAAAGAATATGCAGGAACTGGGGGATTTTTCTGAAGAATAGTGGCCAGTTTAACTGTTTAGGACAAACAAGAGGCTCATGAACAACTATCAGAAAAAAAAAATCAAATCATCAAAGTCATGGCTCATCCAGGTAATAGCCTAACACACAGTGAATGTGGTCATTTTTTATAAATTCAGCTATTATTCTGTCTTGTGGACTATGCATCTTTAAATATCATATTCAAGACAGTACTAAAAATAACATACATTTTGCATGATCCCTCTTATTTTGGTAAAATAATGAACATTTTGCAGATTCCGTAAGGTATATGTAAAGTTTCAACCTCAACGGTATATAATATTTAATTATAAAATGATTTGAAATGGGTAATTCACCACTGACAAGACAGACTTTTAAATAAAGTAAAAAGGTGATTTTTTTTTTTTAACTGAATTAAGAAAAGGGGAAAATGGCTGTGGCATCATTTCCTTTTGTCAAAAATGTAGGAAAACTTGAATGCACTAGTCTGGGATACAAAAACATAGATAACACCCAGATACCATTTAAACACATTACTGACATTGTAACAATACAATATATTTGAAAACTGGCAAAGCTGCTGTTTAATCATTCTAAAATATAAGTGAAAATTCAAAATGTTGCCTTGGCAACTACTTTAAGTGCAGTGCCAGTGAAGTTTGTGCTGCTTTAATATCACTGCTCTACATCTACATCCTGCGTCACGCATGTGAGTTTCAGTCTGATCAGAGCAGGAAACTCACACATTGTCATCTGCAGTATTTCTCGCTAGTCAACCGTGAGAATGAACTCTTAACTTCACAGGTCAAGTTCAGCTCTAGAATCTGCATGCATATTAGCTGGTCCGAACCGGGGAAAAATAAAAATAAAAACCCCTAAACATTTACTAAAACCAAGTACAAACTGGTACACTGAGCATTAAAAACCAGATGGATGATGGTCTGACACTTTATAATATGAAAACTGAATTTGACATTAGTATAAGGCATCCACCCTCAATAGAGATATTTACAGCAGAACCGATGTGTGAATTTTTTTCCCAGGGATCATACTTGGCAACAAAGCGCTTTTTTCTCATCCCTCCCACAATCCTCGGCTCCAAGGGACCATCGCCATGGCAACAGCAAACCACTTGGAATGTGGGCCGGCT
Organism: Cyprinus carpio; assembly: GCF_018340385.1. NCBI lineage: Eukaryota > Metazoa > Chordata > Actinopteri > Cypriniformes > Cyprinidae > Cyprinus > Cyprinus carpio. Next base: position 33,362,572 of record NC_056601.1, on the reverse strand, counting down.
GGCTGCGGTTGTGAGGTTCTGAATGGGCTTTGACGGTTGCCGGGGGAAACAGAACCATGAGCGCAGCAGGGATACTTCACCCTGGATGTCATACTTGGAGAAAGTTTTATCTGAGACTCTCTGAAAGAATATGTGGGGAAAAATGTGCAGTCAGGAGGTTATCATCAAATCTGACAGAGCGATCAGGACTTCGAGACATGGAGCCGAGCTGTTCTGTATCATCCTCAAGTGCTTTATTTTGCGATAATGACTGCCTGACTGTACACTATCCAACTTATCAGTAACTTAACAAATAGAAAAATATATATATAAGTTTAGCGGTCTTTATACTAAATATGTTAGCTAAGAAGAATGAAACACTGCATAAGCAGAATGTAAATTAATGGTAGTTTAATTGGTTTACTGTTAAGCTATTAAAAATGTTTTGTTACCTGACATAAATTAAAATACAAATATTAGACGGAAATCTTAAACAGAAAATGAAAATTAGAAATGTTTCTTTGGAAACGAATAACATAAATATGTTTAATTGCTTCAAATACTAAAGCAGAAATAAAAATGCCTTAGAAACTAACTGAAATAAATTTAAGCGCTAAAATTACTAAAACAGAAATGTAAAAAAATAAATAAAACATTAGAAATGCTAACCGAAATAAATGTTTAAGTGTTACAATTACTAAAACAAAAATAAAAACTACTAACTGAAATACATATAAGTGATAAAATTACTAAAATGGAAATAAAATAAATTAATAAAAAAATGAGATATGTTGCCTTTTGAAATTGAAATACATGAGTTTGAGTGCTTAACTAAAACTGCAATAAAAAAAATTAGCTAAATAGAAATGCACTTAAAATATATAGTAAAAATTACAAAAGCAATTAATTAAACAAAAAATGGAAAATCTCAAAATCTGTAAATAAACTAGTTCAAAATATTAATAAATATAAATAATACTAAGAATGCACATACTGTATGTCTGCCATACATCTAATACACATCAGATGGTAAGGATAAGCACTGTGCTCATCATAACCTATTACAAAACAAAGGCCCAGGTGTGAAGCTGTGCAGATAAAAGAAGTAGAGATCTTCCCTGAGCTTCTCAAATGTCTGGAGTACTGATGGAGTCAGACTGAGGCGGTGGACTCGTCCTCAGATGCACCGCAGAGCTGATCTGAGATTCAGTGCATGACATCAGTGCAGCCGTTTCTAATGGATCCAGTGTCATATAACACGCCAGATCAAGCATCAGGAGGGTTAGAGGGGAAAACAGGAGAGCAGGGAGGTAAAAATGAGAACGAGCTGATTGTGACACTCAGTGGGCAGGTTTTTTAAGAAATACTATGTACAATTTAGGTACTAATATTAAGGTACTTAAATGCATCCTTTAGGGTTAAATAAGGTGCAAAGATGATGCTTTTGAAAAATGATCAACCGAGTGAGAGCTTTTGTACCTTTTTTTCTGAGAGTGATGGGGTAATATGAAAATACAGAGCAGGACATGTTTCAAACAAGCTAAGGTGAGGAAGAACTTCAGCATTGTTCTTACAGTCAACGACAAGTTTCATTGTTTAACTGCACAATAATATAGAATTCAATTAACGTTTCATATCATCTAGTTTTCAAAAGGTTTCAAATTGATTCATACAATCAGACTAAAGTCTGAACTATACATACATTTATGAATTTAAGTTTAGGGGTCAATAAGATTTTTTTAAAAGAAATGTCTATGTAATTTAGCAAGGATGGATTGAATGAATCAAAAGTCTCAGAAAAGACACTTAAATGTATTTTAAATAAATGCTTTCTATTCATCAAAGAATTGTAAAAACCTGATGGTTTCTATAAATGAAGCAGCACTACCGTTTTCAACATTCATAACAATCAGAAATGTTTCTTGAGCAGCAAGTCAGTATATTAGAATGATTTCTGAAGATCATGTGACACTGAAGACTGGAGTAATGATGCTGAAAATTCAGCTTTTCATCACAGGAATAAATGACATTTTCAATATTTGACACTAGAAAACAGTTATTAAAGGGGTCATGATGCGATTTCAATTTTTCCTTTCTCTTTGGAGTGTTACAAGCTCTTGGTGCATAAAGTAGATCTGTAAAGTTGCAAAGAATAAAAGCCTCAAATCCAAATAGAGATATTCTTTATAAAAGTTAAGACTCGTCCACATCCTCCTAAAACGGCTTGTTCTAACACGCCCCCACATCTCTACGTCACTATGTGGGAAGATTTGTATAACGCGGCCCAGATGTTCACGCAAAGAAAGAAGGTGTAACTTTTATTCTGGTTGTAGTATTGTTTTTGCCGCCGGCACCATGTCGTATAGACGCTGTGTGTTTCACTGTGAAAGGAAAACTACTTTGTTTGGCCTTCCGAAAGAGGACGATATCCGCTTCGTCATGCCTGGAGCTGATCCGTGCTGGTCGCTGAGGAAATACATCAACTCTGCACTGTGGATCACAGAATGGGCTTTCACCGTGGATGAAGCAGAGTCCAGTCCGGGGCCGTCGCATGTGGTTGCCGCACGCACAAGGTACGCTCCTTCGTAGAATCCGCCTGCCACGCCGTTCTCAAGCTGCCCGCCTCTACTCACTCAAGCCAGCCACAGCTTACTCTAGACCGCGGCTCACTCTAGACCTCTGGCCTCTGCTCACTCAAGGCTGCGGTGTGTGACGCTGTTCAGTTGAAAAAGGGAAACTACTTTGTTTCTGCCTTCCAAACGAAGACACGACTAAAAATCATGTTTATAAAGGGTTTTATGTTTATGTCTCGTCTCTCCGTCCGGACAAGGCATCAAAATATGTTAAGGGGCGTAACACGCTTGAGGCGTTCGGCCAATCACAACGCACTGGATAGCTGGCCAATCAGAGCATACCTCGCTTTTCAGAACGATGAGTCTTGTGAAAATCAACGTGTTTCAGAAGGCGGGGCATAGAGGAGAAACAATAATGTACATTATGTGGAAAATAATGTGTTTTTTGAACCTTAAACCGCATAAACACATTGCATTACACCAAATACACCAAATAATGTTCTTTTTAGCAACATCACATGACCCCTTTAATAATATTGCACAATATTTAAGTTTTTACTGTATCTGCTATATTAAGTGTTTGTACTGTATTTTTGACAAAATAGCCTTTGTGAGCATAAGAGACTTTCAAAATCTTTTGAATGTTAGTTTATATACATAAACATAAACTGAGTTTGACTTTTATTTTTAACTCAAGTGTAGATAAAACAAACGCAGAGTTTCTGTTCTGATGTTACAGTGATTAATTAGCTATAATAATCTGATCTTTTGGTTCCTGTCAAATTCCACATACATATTTAAATTTTTTTCATTTGTATTTGCAAAGTGTGTAATTGCAAATCTTTTTTCTTTCCTTTTTAATTCTACAAAAAATAAAATAAATAAATAACAATAACAATAAATAACTGTATTGCACATTTAAAATAAACTCATAAGTCACATTTATGTCAGGCAGCAACAGGGCTCCAATTATAACCAGAATAGAATTGAGCAGGTGCTCGCATCTCAAATGTCTCACACATGCTCGCTGCCATACAAATACAGCCATGGAAAGAAATAATTGGGTCAGAATCTAATATTTCCCACACTTTGATAACAGATGCTGTGTATTTTTAATGCTGTGTGGCTCTGAGGGCGAGAACTTCATCTATACGGACTCCCCTTTGAACTGACGGCTCAACACCTAAAAATAGGAGCGCAGCGGGCCAAAGAGCAAAAAAAATATAAAACATTCAGACAGATATCAATTCAAGCTGCAAATAGCTAAACCTACTGCTCCGCTGATGTGTGTTTTTAAATGGCCAAAGCCAATATTCATATTTAGAGGGATCTATATTAATTTTTATTTATATTACATTTATATTATTTATATACTGTATAAAAGTAGGCTATTTAAAAATAATCATTTCTTTAATTGAAATATTTAATATTAACATGTTCATATATTATTAATATAACAACATTAAATGTTAATAATTAATTAAATTAACAAACTGACCTCAAAATAGTAAAAATACATTTGAAAACAGATCGTTTGCACCTTTCAGTTAGGATCTGCCTGACTGATATCAATCTACAGTATGACAGAACGGAGATAAAGATTATAACTGCTCAGAATCTCTTCTCACTGTACACATGCAACAAGAGATCTTTAGGCAAGCGCTTCAAGTACATTATCTTTAATTTATCAAGTTCTTGGAAACGAGCCCCACTGATTCGATGTCAGCTTAACTCGACGCTTTCAACAGGAAGCTGTAAGATAACGCAGTTCTTGATCACTGATCTCTGAATCGTTGTTCATATTATGCATGACAAAGATATGTTTTTTTTAAAGAATTAATTAAACAGCATCTGTTAATGGTGTTGCTGGCAGTTTCTGGGCTCAAGCTGATCCAGACTGGAGGAGTCTTATATAACATTAGACCTATTATTACGGCACTATATAATTATGAGCACTGAAAGGGCCAGAGTTTGTTCGTTTGAAATAACAAACGCGGTCATGATTCTTCAACACAGTCATGCTAATACTATCATATACCCTCATCAGAGGAGGCCATGACACTGAATGACTGTTTATATAGACAGTTTGTGGTTCGTACTGTAAGCAAAGGATGGTCAGACTGGATTTTAGGGACTTACCGTACAAACTGGAAAGACCAACAACACACTTACATTTCCTGTTTAAGTTCCAAGCTGTTTACTGATGTACGTTTAATCAAAAGTGCAGTTTTAAGTTTACCTTACTCTTTAAAATGCATGTTTGTATGAAAAAAGAAATCTGTAACACTTCAGTACAGGGACCAAATCTCACTAGTTGATTATTAGCATGCCTATTATTAAAATATTGGCTGTTTATTAGTACTTATAAAGCACATAATCTACATGACCATATTCTACATCATTAATCCTATTCCTACCCTAACAACTACCTTACTAACTATTATTAAGAAGCAAATTAGGAGTTTATTGAAGCAAAAATGGTTTATCAATAGCAAGAATTGGACCTTAAAATAAAGTGTGACCAAAAATCTTTTAAAAGTGTGTTTAGGGTCAAACATTATGGGGTCTGTAATACAGAGGCTGCATTTATTCAATCAAAAGTACAGTAAAAGCTCTAATGCTATAACAATTTATAATAACTAAATATTAAAAGTTTAATTTATTTCTGTGATCAAAGCTGAATTTTCAGCATCATTACTCCAGTCTTCAGTGTCACATGATCTTCAGAAATCATTCTAATATGCCGATTTGCTGCTCAAGAAGCATTTCTGTTATTATCAATGTTGAAAACATGCATTTTTGTAATGCATTTTATTTTTTTAGGATTCTTTGGCAAGTAGAACGTTCAAAAGAACAGCATTTATTTAATGCATTATAAATGTCTTTACTGTCACTTTTGATCAACTGAATGCATCCCTGTGGAATAAAAGTGATGCATATTACATAAAATGGATATAAAATATCTTACTGACCCCTTTAATATCTTGCTGTCTTACCTTTGAATGGCAGTGTAAACAACATGGAAAAAAAGACGTACAATTACACTACCATAATCTTTTGGGATATGCACTATTAAAAACCAAGGAAGTTCAGTGCTAACAGACAACAAACAGGCCTTAAAGTATATCTGTCAATGACGCTCACTGGAGTGAATGCAGATGTTAAAGTTCAGAAATGACAGTGGGTGCTACGTGATGAGCGTGTGTGAGAGATATAAATACAGTCTTGTGAACATGAGCAGCTGGCAGAAGTTTCCTGATCAATGCTGGTGTAATGTCAGACGTCCAGACAGCTGCAGGGGTCCGGGACGCCCTCATTTACCCCCCACTGCTCGACTGCAACTCTACAGACAGACAAGGAGCTCAAGATGTACAAATATGTGCTCTGACAGAACTGCACACATATAAGCATGTACTCTTCCTTCCTGATGCAGTGAGAAACAACTGTTTTTATGCTGGAACTGCTAATAACTTACGGTCAACTTGTTTTTCATTACACAGTTCAAAAATTCACCTAAAGGAAAAGTTCACCCAAAAATGAACATTTGTTGAAATTGTACTCACCCTCAGGCCATGCAAGATGTAGAGGAGTTTGTTTCATCATCAGATTTGGAGAAATGTAACATTACATTACACAACAATGGATGCTCTGAAGTGAATGGGTGCCGTCAGAATGAGAGTCACAGCAGCTGATAAAAACATCACAATAATACACAAGATATCCACACCACTCCAGTCCATCAGCTAACATCTTGAGAAGATAAAAGCTGTGTGTTTATTGTGCAATAAGCTGCAATATTGGATTACTGTGATGTTATTATCAGCTGTTTGGACTCTTATTCTGACGGCACCCATTCACTGCAGAGCATCCACTTTTGTGTAATGCAAATGCTAAATTTCTTCAAATCTGATGAAGAAACAAACTCATCTACATCTCGAATAGACTCGAGGGTGATGACATTTTCAGCAAATTTTCATTCCTTTAATACACTATTGTTTATACGATGTCATTGGTTTCTCTAGTTTCACTTTCACAAGCATATGTACACAAACAAAACAGAGGCGCATACACTGCTTACAAAATATATACAATGATTTTGGTAATACTTAGAAGTGTGCACGTCATGTGGATGACTTTGATGGTGTTTTTTTTTTGTCATTTTTGGAGCTTAGTTTCAGTTATGAAAATACTTTAATATCTTTGTTTGCGTTCAATGGAAGAACAGGTTTGGACCGACATGAGAGTTTCTGAATCTGCCTTTGTAGGTGTAGCTACTACTATGAATCTTTCTAGATAAAACACTACCATTCATGACATCTGCTCATGACAAGGCTATCCACGTTTGTCCCGGTCAACTAAACCCGCATTCATGTGGCGTAGTAGCAGACGCCACAACACACGAATACTACACCGGCTCCTGAACGGAGGAATGCTCTGGCTCTCTGCCATCAGGAATGAGCATCTCGATTGAGCAGAGCTGCTGAATTCCTTCTCACTTACTCCAAGTTTCGTCCTGATCAGTTACACACGTCTCACATTGCCTGCACCGCAAGAGCATGAATTGCATAGCAAGTATAACAGACACTGCATCTCAGCATCTGAGGAAACAATGGCTTTTTCAACAACAAAAAGATGCTTTGATACTGAAATGGCCTAAATCTTTACAATGGAACACTTGAACAGACCAACCAGACATGTGCTGTTTAAATGTTTTAAAAACATCGTAATCCAAAGAGGCATGTGGCATTTGCATCAACTATTAATATTACAACATATGTGACCCTGGACCACAAAACCAGTCATAAAGGTTATTTTTTTGCATATATAAGGTTTTCATTTATGTATAGTTTGTTAGGATAGGAAAATATTTGGCTGAGATACAACTATTTGAAAATCTGGAATCTGAGGGTGAAAAATGGCTGAAAAAAAAAAAATCAAATATTGAAAAATCACCTTTAAAAAAGTGTCCAAAAAAAATTGCTATGCAAAATAGCCATTTTTATGGTTGTAAATTTGAATTATAAAGTTTTTATTGATATGAATTTGAATTAGAAAGTTTTGGTTTTTATTGTTTTATGGTATTTTGACAATGTATTGTTGACTTGCAATGCATATAACTTAGCAAAAAAAAGTTTTGATTTATTTATGGTAGGACGTTTACAAAATATCTTCATGGAACATCATAATCTTTACTTGATATCCTAGATTTTTTGGCATTATAAAGAAAAATCAAATATTTACTTCATAATAATTTTGACACAATGTATTTTTGACTATTGCTACAACAACACACAATGTGTGCTACTGTTATAATGATTTCCTGTGCTCTAGGCATTGTTTTTTGGTCTGTGGTTAGGTATGTTTTTGTGCTTTGTGGTCAAGTGTAAAATATGGAATTATGATTTATATTATATCTTAAAACATTAGAAGGTGTGTTTAGTATAATATAATAAAACGAAAAAAAAGTAAATTGGGTGCTACCAACAATGGAATGATTGTGATTCAACAATAGCAATTTCATTAGTTTAGTTCCTTTAAAAATAATAGATGGTCAAAAAGACATATTTCTTAAGAAAATATAGAAATTTATTTTAGAGCATTAATCGACATTGTGGTTAACATGCTATTACCTTCAGAAATTTGTCACCGGCACCCAGTTAACTTCCATGAGAACATCTATCACAATTGGGCAGGGCAAGAAACATCAACTCTACCATAACCATTTTCCAATAAAAGCCTATGCTCTATAAGAGAGCTCTTCTTCCCCGATATTTCTGAACACCACACCACCAATCTAAATGCTTTATTACTGCACTGGTCAAAACTTTTACAAGTATTGCACTACTATGTTACTGTTCTACTTTATCGCACTGTAAACTATTTTTACTGTACAAGCACAGTATATATAAAATATAATTTACTACTGTGTATTTTAGAACAATACTTTATGCACACTCATCCAACTGTATTTATTACCAATGTTCCTAAACGTTTGCTGCTGTTCATAATGTGGATATATAATCCTACATTGCTCTGGTTTCATATGTACATACAATCCCCACTGCATTCCTATTTATATTCTGTATATACTCTGCTCAATACTGTATATAGCAACCCCACTGTACATTCTGTAAATCATAGTTTATATGTATATAAACACTATATATTCTTACTTCTGGTTATACTGCATTTCATTAGCTCTGTACTTTACTCTATAATATAAAGTTATCTAATCTATATCTATATATATATATATATATATATATATATATATTATTATTATTATTATTATTATTATTATTATTGAGTACATAAACACATATTTACAATAAAAATCCAAAAAATTAACAACCTCCAAAAGTTAAAACAGTGACATTGTGCTTTCAGAGATATTACAATAAAAGCTAACAATGCCACACCATATACAAATACTTACTATTTAATTGACATTAGAAATTATCCAAAATGTCATACTACAAAACAACATATTTCATTATAACTGCCTCAGAAATATAAACAAACAACATGGCCATAAACGAGCTGCTGCTGTCTCAGGATTTTGAGTCTGATCATACGGGCAACATGAAAGGGCTGTAACCTTTCACCTTTACTAACCCTTCTTAATGCATGACGTGTTCCTAATCAATACTCACTCCTTGGACTCATCCATAAAATCAATCAAATCAAAATCTGGTTCGCCTACCTTCTATCCCCGCACTGTATTATCCCGGATCAATGAGAAGAAACAATCACGTTTTGCCTCCAGTCATCCATTAAACGAGCTCAACTGCGCATATAATCCAATACAGCACGTCAGGTTATTATCCCAGAGCGTCAGAGCTATGTTATGTGTTTATAAATGTGAAGACATTTGCAAGAGATGTACACAAACATGGCAGAGATACACAAATATCATACTGCCAAAACAAGCGAAACATTCATGGGCAGGAAGTGTCAGGTAGGTTCCTTTGATCTAATAGGCAGGTCAACTGCCCAATCACATGCGTTATACCGACACATAACCCCGCCCACCACGAAGCGCTAGCCAATCGCGCTGAAGAACCGGGTCTATGTGAATTTGAAGTGGACTCGCAGGTGCATCTGAGCAACAGTGATGTCTTCCTCTGTAATTTAACACTTTAACATTTAACCAATCTTATTATAGTTTTAAATAAATTACATACTAACAAATCTAAAATAATTGATAAAGAATCCATTTTTATGATGCTTTTTAAGTAAACTTTACAAACAGTACGTTAACTCCAGATACTCTTTAAAATAAAAGCCAAATATTTTCTGTATTTACGTGATTTATTTCTATTTATGTCTTCTTTCAGTTGTTTGCTTACACACACACACACACACACACACACACACACACACACACACACACACACACACACACACACACACACACGTGATGAGTGTGTGTGTGTGTGTGTGTGACATCAAAGTACCTTAAATGTTTTAAAACTTACAATATGTGAGCATATTATGTCGGCTGCCATCTAGTGTCTGAAACCCTGAATTGCAACTCAAACACAAACAGAAAATGAAATGTTCTTCGTGCAACAAAACAAGATCTCCAGTACAAATAGAACATTTATTGCTAAACACATTTTTGTACAAATCTCACAAAGTTTCACAAAGTTCTTCTATAAGAAGAAACCACAACAGAAACGGTGCCGTCCGGAAATAAAAGTTTTCTGATAACCAGATATCATGACAGTCCTGTTGAGGTAGTGATCCGTCATCCTAAAGCTCTGCCTGTCACTTAAGAAAATTTGGTCACTTGAGAATATATATTTTTATATAACTGTTTCCAATTAAAAAAAATCACATATATTTTTACCACATTATATTATAAGATACATACACAAATACCATGTATTAAATTGTTTAAACCTTTATTGAAAAAAAAAAAAACTGACAAAGAATGGATATATAATTTAATACATGGCTGAATTTATTTTCCATAAATATTCTGATTGACTTTGACTACCAAAAGGTAGTGGTTTTTAACCGTACTGATTACTTAGCTTTCATATATTCTGTTTCCACTTACATGATTGTCACTTGTTTGTTCTGTTTGAGGCATATAGAAATTTGCACATTCATAATAATAATAAAAAAAACATAATCCAAACAATATTTACATACTACAATTCACCAATACTTGGCAACTGCCAAAACCACGTGTTTGAAATGCTCTTTAGAGTGTTATACCAGCTTACAACACTTTCAGGTATAATTCAATATTCTAAGAAAAGCCCTATTTATTTGATCTAAAACTATAATAGAATTAGCTTACATTTTGTTCTAATTAAATTCCATGCACTATCTCAAACTACTGAATACCACAGCATCTGAGGTATCGTTGTAACAGAGGTTTGCAGTTAATTCACAAACAGACCGTTGTAACAGACTACTGAAAGCCAGACATCCGACCATCCTGTACATTAGATTCAGAAAATAAACACCCTGCTGCTTTTCTACAAGAGTTTTACAGCCCTTTCACCCTTTTATCATTTGCTTATTGTGCTCTTTTGACATTTGCATGAAATGGCTTTGTGAAGTAAAACAATAAAGATGTGTCCTCTTTTTCATTTCACTGATATTTGATATTTACAGGTGGCTGTGCTTTGATATTTCTCTCTTAAATCCACTTTACTTCAATACTATACAGATGAAGTTTAAAAACATATCAAGCACATGGTCATATTTCAACCCCCCCAAAAGAAAAACATTAATTGATGGCAATATAAAGTTATATTTTGCATAAAGAAAAAGCCTTTTTTACTACCAAAACGATCATAAGATATTAAAAAATTGCGACAATAAAAAGGATTCATCTCTATTACTGTATTACAGTAATAAGACTGTAATGAGAATCCCCATTTAAAATACTGAGAATTACAAAGAAATGAAACAGTAAAACAAATCACAATAATAAATGTGCTTAATAAGGTTCGATATCTTTATGCAAAATACTGTGTGTGTGTGTGTGTGTGTGTGTGTGTGTGTGTGTGTGTGTGTGTGTGTGTGTGTGTGTGATATGACCTGGAGATATTTTTCATAAGATTCGCCCATACAGGGATGACATTTATAATATTTTACAATTATGGCACATTATAAAAACTTGACAAAATGAACATCACATACATAAACACTGTTTCCAGAAGGAGATGAAAATGTCAATGCCAACAATGCAGCATTATGTAAGAATTTATTTGACTTTTCCCTTTAAAATCCTCCTAATAAATCTGTTGACTTTTAGAGCATAAAATGGATTAGAACAGATTAGCAGCTGAAAGCAGCGCTGTTCTCTGTGAAATCCTATTGGAAACACTCTGGCTACAATAGAGTTGATGCCAAACACTGAATCCAGCTCAAATAAAGCAAATGATATCCAGCATAATGCTGCATCGGGGAATATTTCTATTTACATAAGATAAACCTTGTTAAAACTCCAAAGCGCTTAGTGAGTCTTTAAACCTGAATTTTCCGACAGCATTCAAGGCTCTTGTGTAGAATGTGCTCATATTTTTCCTTCAGATATCATTCGGAGACTTTAGAATGACACTGAAGTCAACATGAAATGGCATTTTACTACAACAACATCCATTAAGAAGAGTCCGTGTTGACTTTATATCACTCTATGAGGAGATCGAAGACTGGTCAAAAGTCTGAAATAATTCATGTTTTTTAAATGTTGTCTTAAAGAAGTCTCTTCTGCTCACCAATGCTGCATTATTTTATTAAAAATACAGTAAAAAAAAAAAGAAAAAAGTTTTCTATTGTAATGCATAAAAAAAGAAATTTATTCTTATGAACAAAGCTGTATTTTCAGCATCATTACTCCAGTCTTCAGTGTCACATGATCCTTCAGAAATCATTCTAATACACTGATTTGCTGCTCAATTATTAATAATGGTATTGTTATCAATGTTGTACACAGTTATAATTTTTGTGGAAACTGTATTGCATTTTTTCCGGATTTCTTTAATGAACAGAAAGTTCAAAGCATTTATTTGAAATATAAATCTTATTATATTAATGCATGCTTGTTAATTTCATTAAAAAAATAATAATAATAATAATCTTAATGGTTATTTATAACGTTCTCCACAAAAATATTAAAAACTTTTTCACCGTTGATTAATAATCAGAAATGCTTCTTGAGCAGTAAATCAGCATATCAGAATGATTTCTGAAGATCATGTGACACTGAAGACTGGAGTAATGATGCTGAAAATACAGCTGTGCATCACAGAAATAAATTACATTTTAAAACATATTCAAACAAACTTACAAATTGTAATAATATTATAAAATGATATTTCACAATTTATTTCTGTATTGGTTTTTGATTAATACATAACACAAATTTCACAAATTTACAGCAGTCTTGGTGAGCATGAGAATCTTCTTCTAAAAACATTACCAAAAATGCAATTATTCCCAACTTTTGACCGATACTTTACACCTGAACAAATGAACTGAACAGAAGGCCTCTGTTCAAAACTGAGGTGCTTGTTTAAAATAACTCTACTGTGTACAGTGGCTAGTTTGGCATTCAGGTCAAGGATGCTTCCATGCTGAGGTTTCTCAGAGGTTTCTCTAGCAGCTCTGGGAGGCCCGTCGGGTCTGATGGGCCTTTGCGCACGTGGAGGTATGTCGGTTGAAGCTGTCTCTCCACATGAAGCGTTTGGAGCACAGGCTGCACTCGTAGGGTTTGATGCCCGTGTGGATCTTCATGTGGCCCACCAGGTGATGCTTCATCTTGAAGCTTTTGCCACAAACGGCACAACCAAACGGCCTCAGACCCAGATGCATGCTCATGTGCCGGTCCCTCTGGCTTTTGTGCGTGAAACTTTTGCCGCACTGGCACGGATAGAGCTTGTAAACCACCGAAGCGAAGCCTGAGTGAGAGGTCTGCTCCTTTAAGCCGTCGTCAACCGCCGTCTCCCCTTTAGAATCATCAGCACCTCCTTCGAGCTGGAGCTTCTCCCTGGACGTCGGGTTGGAAAGCTCATCCGAGGCTTGCGAAAAGCTCTCCATGGAGGTCCCGTAGAAGTCTAACGGCTCTTCATAAGAGCAGTCTCGATCCAAGCACTCCACCAGCTTCTCGTCAAAACAATCCTCTGCTATGTTTGGATCGTCTGAATCATTTACGCCGCCAAACAAGCTGCCGCAAGCATCTCGATTCTGCCTCTCTGATTTAATATGCACCTTCTTTCTGTGTCCCATTATGCTCGGCGGCACATAAGCCGGTCTAGAGCACTGGTTTTCCATTGCGTCCGAGCCATTCTCACTGCTCGGATCATCTGGGGATGAACAACCGGCGCTTTCTAACGTCGCTGGACCTAAAGCAGGATCTAAATCGGCTAGATCTTCTCCCTGACCTGCAGTCTGACCAGCGTCCTCACTATCAGTGGTATAACCATCACCTTTCGGAGACGATCCATGGTCGATCCGGTTTTTCTTCCCTACTTCCAGAAGCTCAGTGCATTTGTCCACCACGTGCCACATCTGCAGGAAGCTCGCGGCTGTTAAGAAGGAAACCACTTCTTCAGCCGGCACCGAAAGCCCTC